>NW_024061924.1:0-134239 GCF_006381635.1 Hibiscus syriacus | reverse complement strand
GAAGTTAATCAGGCGCTTTATTTGAGGATCATCTTCGTCAAGATCTGTCATCTCTTTAATTAATTGGAAGAAAATTTGCCAGCCGTTGAGAAACGGTGGCTTGGGCCTCCCCCGTGTTCGTGAGCATAACCAAGCACTGTTAATGAAATTTTGTTATGCTATCATTAGCGAGCCGAATTACTATTAGATTCGAATTCTTCGACAAAAATACAAGATGCATGAGCTTTTTCCTCAATCTATTCAACGGTCCGTTTGTTCTCCATTATACCGCTCTCTCTCTCTCTAACAGGTGGAGCCTTTTTAGATTAAATGTTGCATGGTCTTTTGGCTCGGGTGCTGGTATACAGGTGGTCCATTAAACGAGCATCTCTTGGACTCTGTGTAGGTTATCCCTCAATGCAGCCTTGCTGACCTTGTTGATCAAAATGGAGAATGGAACATCGAGTATCTCAAAAACTTTCTACCCCAACAGGTTATTCAACATATACTTGGTCTTCTTCCTCCAACGTTGAGCTATACTCGTAATAGGTGCATCTGGTGCTGGGGCATGTCTCACGAATTCACCGTTGCCTCTGCTTACGAGTCTTTGGTCTCCCAAACTTGGTCCGAAAGCAAGATCAAGTGGAGTCGTATTTGGCGTCTGAAAGTGCCACAACGGATCAGAGTGTTTCTTTGGATCGTCCTCCATCATCGCCTTATGACGAACCTCGAAAGATCAAGGAGAAACCTCACAGCCGATCTTTCTTGCCCCATGTATGGCGACCAAGATTCCACTCTTCATGTCTTACGTGATTGTGGAAACACAAAACAATTGTGGACCAAGATTATTCCTCCCGAATAGCAGGATAGTCTCTTTGAGATGGATCTTGATAGCTGGTTAATTGGGAACATCGATCAGAAAACTTTGGCGCATCCTTGGAATGTTCCTTGGCATTTTCTTTTTCTATCTTTGGCGTGGCAATTGTGGAAACGCCGAAACAATTATATCTTTAATCAAGAATGTCGTTCTATAGATGAAGTCTTTAATTGTAATCTCGCAAGGGCAAAGCATTTTCAGACCAGTACTAGCTCTTACGTTGCTACATCGCCGGCACCTTTGAGGAGTGTTTGCTGGCCAAAGCCTCAACAGGGATGGGTTTGTCTGAATATTGATGGTGCGGTATCGACAACCAATTTACGAAGTGCTGCTGCTGGAGTCTTACGAGACTATGAAGGAAACTGACTCTTGGGGTTTTCTCGATCGGTTGGTTATTATCCTCCGCTCCAAGCGGAGTTATGGGGAATCCTTATAGGATTGAAACTAGCGTGGGACAAAGGCTTCGAACGAATTTTTATTCAAACCGACTGTCTCAATGCAACCAGGTTAGTTGAGGCTATAGACATTGCAACTGCTTCTTCAGCTTTACTGCATGCAATTCACGACTTAAGAAGCAAGGCTTGGGCTACCGATGTTCAATGGATCCGAGAGAATGTACTAAAGTGGCGGATGCCCTAACGCGGTTAGCGGATCATGACTCTCTTAATGTTATCCTTTTTTATGCTGCCGCTCCTGATTTGCTTAGCATTTTGGAACGTGATGCTAATGATCCTCCATATCTAAGGCTATAATTGTACTCCCTCTTTTCAATTAAAAAAAATCATTAAAATTTAAAATTTAATAAAAATAAAATATTAAATTGTTTTATTTTTTAAAAATATGAATTTAATTAGAGAGTATATAATTTAAATTTAATAAAAATAAATTTAAAATAAAAGTTTACAAAGTGCCCCATGTTGTGGTTTTGATGTCTACAATATCTTTAAATATTTTTATTAGTATAACAATAACATCTAAATGATTTGGTTTGGTGGTTAGGTATTAAGACTTTCATTATTAGATCCAAGTTCAAATCCCGTGGTGTGCATTTTTTTGGAGGGATTAATTTAGAAAAAAAAACCATTATTAATTAATAGAAAATAAATATTTATTGACGTGGCATCACACGTGGACATGTCACATCAATATCTCCGTCCATGTACGTTCTTGGTCAGCATCACGCATTGACCGTCAGTTGACGGTTTCCATCCAACGAGGTTTTTTAACCCAAAATAAAACATTGAATGATCAAATGTGTTAAAAAAAACAATAAGAGTAAATTTGACAACAAACGTTAATGTTATTTTTACATTATGCCTTACTTTTTCTCAAAATAAGTTTCTAAACTATGTATTTTTGCTTTAAATACCTAAATTATTTTTTGACCAAAATAAATATCTAATTTTGTATGATATGTAATCATCTAATTAGTCAAATGAAATATTTTTAACTGAAAAAAATGAGAAAATTTAAGTGATTATATATTATAGATTTATTTTGAGAAAAATAATTTAGTTACTTAAAATAAAAAGGTACATAGTTGAAAAAAAGCTAATTTAAATTTTATTTTATTTTTAAATTCAAAACATGCTCTTATGAAAAGGGGAAAAAAATTCCTCTGCCTCGATTGATGCCTTTATTGGTGCCTCTCCAATCTTAAGTTGACATGTGGGTTAGAATTTGATTTGAAAGGAGGAATTTAAGAAAACATCGAGGTGTTCAAGACCAATGTAAGTACCATACAATTTAATCAAATATGTGTTATAACGGATACAACAATTCCAAGCTATTTCAAGTCTATCGAGCACGTCCCAAAGTTCAGCTTGAAGAATCGAGCAACAACCAATGTTTCTGGTATGACCTGTAATCCAGTTTCCTTCATTGTCTCGGATAGCTCCTCCATAGGAAGCCTTGGTCGTGGGATTGACTGCATCGTCTGTGTTAAGCTTTATGGTTCCTGCGCCAGATGGTTTCCAGTGGACTTCATTGCCCCTAGTACCGCTACAAGCTGGAGTGTTCTGCTGATTTGTTTTAATGATTCCAACCTAAGATTTAGCTGCCTGGATGATTGCCATGGAAGATCCTATTGGCAATCCCTTAGAACGAGGATGATCGTTTCATCTCCTGTACCACATATCGGACTCCGTTGATTAGTTGAAATCCCCCGCCTCGTACGCTCCACATTAGTCACTATGCGTTAGCGAAGCACATGCCAAATGAATTGTCTAACTCATTGGGGCCATCGAAGTTCCAAGCCAAATTCCAATCTTTAGTTCACATGATTACATATTATTTTTTTTATTAATATAGGAGATTACAAGTGGTAGCACTTATTTTAAAGACCTTTAATCATTTACTAATGAATGCTCAAATACCTTGAAGTCACTGATGTTCGAATCTGAGATCTCTAGGAAAAATAATCATCCCTTTAAGCATTGAGGTCACTTGAGTCATACTTTTATATTACACCATTTTTCATATTTCTTTCGAACATCAATTAAAAATTTAATATTAACGGTTAATAGTCTCTAGAGGAGGTTTAAAAGCTCTCAGTTGACACATCATTTCTATATGTTATGGTTCAATATCCACTAGGAGTGAAATTCTCTGTCCTCCCCTAAGTAAAAATTGTTCAAGAAAATAATATCAACCTGAAAATTTGCAATGTCATCACATCATTCCATTAATGGTAAAGGAATAAAAATTTCTCAAAATCCAGATATTAATGGCTTACTTGAATAATTTTAAAAGTTTATTAGTCAAATTGGAACAAAGATAAAATTTCAATAATTAATGTTTGCAGTTTAAAAAAAATCAAGTCTAAGCCAATTATAATAGGAAATATTTTATCTAGACCATAGACATTTGTATTATGATAGTATTTTATTTAATAAATTCGTACTTAAAGAGAGAGAAATTCGCAATTAAAGTCAACAAATGCACAATTCAAGGAAGAATAATATATAATACAAATTTTGTGTAGAATAATTATATTTCTTGTAGTACAATTAACTCTACCAGACTTGGTACACATTAAAAATAATTGTAATTTTGCTATACTTTTGCATTGATTTTGATTTAAAAAACTAAAATTATTAATGTTTGCCACAACATTCAAATCTTTTATTTGGATTTTCCCATGAATTAATTTGAAAACATATGAACTTCTTTTAATTAGGAAAAAAAAAAACATATGAACTATTATTAGGCACTAACTCATCATTCATTTATATGGGTGAACATTGAAATTAAATTTAAGGTTTTTCTATCTGACCTCATTTTATAGAATTATTTTTTAAAAATAAATTTGGGCCAATTTTTTAAATTATAAGTTTGGATTAGACTGTTCGAATTTAGGATGAAAATACTCACCCTAAACTAATTGATTGACTTTTAATATATTTAGAGATAATTATTATAATATCCATCTTTATATTTTTCAATTAGATTTCTATTTTATCTAATAAAAATAAAAATTATATATTCATGTGTTGAATTAGGTTGAATTTGAGATTTTATCCCAAAAACCGGGTTAAATTTTATATCGGGTGAAACTTCTTAAACTCAAATTGAATGACGGGTAAGGAGTGTTATACTCGAATCGGGTGACAGACGGATAAAAAATCCTATCCCGTGATTATCCTTATTCATTTAATAACTTTGATCGTTATGCCCTAATAATTATTTTTTAGGATATTATTTTCACGTGACATACTACTACATGATATTTATAAATTTTTTAAAAGTAGATTTAATTTTTTTAAAGAAATAAATTGATGAAAATACTTAATACTTTTTAAAAGAAATAAATTGATGAAAATACAGGATATTTAAAAGTATTTTCAAAAAAAAAATTAAAAGAAGATTTTAAAAATAATAAATTTTGAAAATTCAATATGAAAATACTGTGACACGACATCAGAATTAACTGGATATAAAATAAAATATTATATGAGTCAAAAGGATAAATGATGAAAAAGTATAAAATTTAACTGAATGCAAAAAATTAAATACTTAATACTTTTTTAAAGGCTTCTAACACCTCTAAACTAATTCTATGCGTTCGGTTATAAAAAGAGGAAAATCTCACATTTTATTATTATTTTTTATAGAAAGCAACTAGTTTTATTAAAAAAAAGAAATATCTAGAATTATAATAAAAATTTAAGAGTATAATCGTAATCATAAACTAAATTATAATTAGAACATTTTTCTATAACCATTAACACAAAAACTAGCCACCTAGATCACACAAAAACCATAAAAGGAAAATATTAAAAAATCTAACCAATGCTAGAATAAAATAAAGATACGAACAAATCTGACCGCATTGGAAAATGAACCATAAAATGGAATTAAACTACTGAAAGACCACCGACAAACCGCAAATCAGAGTCAAGCGACATGAAAAAAACTATCCACGAGCGCAAAACACGTATTCAAATCAATCTGAGGGTCCAAAGCAGAGAAGATCATCATGATAACAAATAAGCGCTATCTTAATCCGTCGTGGACGATGTCAAATCTAACTCTGAAAAAAAAAATAAACGAAAACAACAACAACAAATCGCAAGTTACCTTAAGGAAGAGAAAAAAAGTGTCACAAAGGCAGAGAACATGTCACAAAGACATAATTATTATTATTAAAACTTAAAATAAAAGAAAAAAGATAACTAGCGGGCGACAATCAACATCAAAACCAGTGCTGCTGACCTTTAAACAAAATTAAAGAAGAAAAAATTAGATTAATTAATAAAATTGATACAAGTTGTGAAAAAGAAAAAAATGGAAGAAGAGGAGGAGGAAAATTAAAATAAAATTTTAACTCAATCTATATTTCACATTTTATTGTGTTTGTAAATTATACATGTAAGTCACATTAAATGGTCCAATTAGCCAAAAATGACCATTCTAAAAATGGAATTTCTTGTTTGAAGTTTAACTTAATCAAGCAAAAGTATAATAAGTATATAAAATGTGGGATTACAACCAATTCTTGGAGCAAGAAGTATGCTTCAAATATCAAGCTAAATATTAGGATGAATTGCTACGTGTATATATATATATTGGCACAAAAAAATTTAGGTCAAAGGTGGCTATCCTAGTCCAGGGTCAGGGTCAAGGCATACTTAAAACCCAACTGAAATTTTCATAGGAATTTACAGATTGCTTACTAAGAATGATAGTGGTAGGATTCAAACTTGGCCTTACAAGATCAAATTCATGAATCCCAACCACTTTTACCAACACTCGTTGGTGCACAGTTACACATTATTTCTAATGAAAAACGAAATCTTGGATAATGTAAAAAATGTAAATTTATTTAGCATTTGAACTTTTTCTCTCGCATTAAGGTTTAATTAGAAAATAAGTTTCAAAACTATACCACTTTTTTCAATAACAAAACTACCCTCAACGTTTGCATAAATGGTACTTTGTCCTTATCCTTTTTTGAGTATTTAGCCTCTAAGATTTCTTTTGGGGAAAAATGCCCCATAGATGGATGGAAATTGTTAGTTGACTAATGACAATGTTTCATATTAAGTGGTAGGTCCACGAGCGATGCCATGTCATCAGAAAATATTTTTAAACTATTTTAAATGTTTTTATAAGTGTATATGAGATTAATTATAATTATAATTTACTCTAAAAATATTTTTTATAGATGTGGCATCATACATGGACTTGTCACGCCCATATGAAACATTGACAGTTAGTTAACTAACAATTTTCATCCAACCAGGGAGCATTTTGCTCCAAAATAAAACATTAGGGGCTAAAATGCTCCAAAAATGATAGGGGCAAACGCTGGGGTTAATTTTGTTCTTATGCCATGTCTTTCTCAAATACGGCCCAAACTGTTTTTAATTCATCCATATGCCCAACGTTACAAACGTTATTACTTTAAGTTCTTTGGCTACAACGGCCGTTAAAAACTTTCGTTAAGTGACACATGTCATATTATGATAATTTTAAGATTTTATTTAAAAAAACTTAAAAAATTATTATATTAAAATATAAAAAAAAAATCTGCATCCGCATCCCCTTCCCTTTGTTTGAACACATAGAAACCTAAATAAACAAGAAGAAACTTGGTTGGGTTTATAGATCTTTAATTTCATTGTCGATAAGATTTACATGTTCGTGCTTTGCAATGGACTTATTTTTTTCATTGCCACCGGCTCTAGTTTGATCGATAGTTTTGAGGTAGAGTCTGTTGTTAAAGCCGACAAGATGGCGAGGATCAGTGAGAGAGGTAGTCGAAGAGAATTAGAGGTTGAATCATCTGACGTTAAAGATGAAGATCAAATATTCAAGTTGATGTGTAATGAAGAGTTAAACAAGAAATGTGAAGATTTCATTAAGAAAATAAAAGATGGATTCAATTTGAAGCTCATAACTGATTATGGTTCAAAAAGTATAATTTGACACAACATAGATACTCTAGCACCAATATGTCTACCATAGTGTAGAAAGTGAGTATCTTGATTGAATTGAATAGATTCATTGTACTTTTATCAATTGTTATAGCATGTTATTAAATGAACCATTATTATTAATTTTAATTTTTAATGTGGCACTGGGCTAGTTAACTCAGCATTTGAAATTTGTTTCCTTACGCATATTAGGTGAAGATCAGTAGATGAGTTGTTGATTAGCAGAGATTTCAGACATCATCTAAGTAGAGTACATCTCGAGTCTGTTAGAGGGCATGTATATTTTTAACCCTTACTTTGTGTATCGAGTCGTAACTTGTTTTAAATTCAAGGTCTATATATTTTTATTTTTTATATATTTATGAAAGCTCTAGATTATAAATTGTTTTGTATAAATGATGTTACATTTTTATTATTGATTTCCTTATATGAATTGTCTTTTAAAATTAAGATTATTGAGAAAAATTTTGGTTAGCCATTTCAGTGGTTCTTTGTGGCACTCGACATTGGTCAACTGTGTGTCTTGCTGATGTAGGGTATTATATTTAGTGGTATCATAGCATCAGGTTTGACGTTCCTAGGACTTACGGGTCAGAATCAGTAAAAGTTCATGAATATACATGCCTTTAGGGATGTTAAGAGTACTCTTTCCTCTGAAAATGTTTATAGTAACCTCCTTATTGTTTAAATTTCAGAAAGCAGACATGGACGACAGCCCAGGCCATAGTCAAGATAGTAGACATGAGAGTGGGGTGTTATTTGCAGACAATTTAGGTGATAAGTTTGTACCCGATACAGACGCTGAGGAGCCTAGAGATGCAAGGGTCAAGGAGGTGAATTTTTTAGGGATTTGATAGAGACCCTTAGACCTATAGTTAGGGATCTACCGAGAGTGTCTACTACCCCACCTACTCAGTCAACTCATTCAGCGCCACCTATAATAGTACCTTGTGAGACTCTAGTTGAGAGAGAATCGAACACCATATTTATTGGGCTCGAGAGATGATAATCTAGTAGTTGCTGATCAGTGGCTTAAAGAGACCATGAGTACTCTTCGTCACTTGAACCTTACCCCTGAGGGTATGTTAGAACATGTCATCTTATTATTGAAGGGTGACGCCATCGACTGGTAGGAGATAGTTGAGATGTCCCTATAGCCAGAGTGACCTACCTGGGATCGCTTCTTAGAAAATTTCCATCATAAATATATTGAAAAGGCTTATATGGATGCCTTGAGAGACTAGTTCATCTAGTTCACCCAGGGGGATCGCATAATATTTGAGTATGAGGTAGAGTTCCTCCGTTTGAGTCGATACGTACCAGAGCTGGTGTCGAATGAATACCATTATTGCTGAAAGTTTAGAGAAGACCTTCGATTATATATTTTGACCCACTTAGTTGCTGATCCTCTGAGGGTATTTACTGAATTAGTTTGATAGGCAAAAGTTATCAAATGAGTATTGCAGGGAGAGTAGCAGAGGAAGAGACTATGCCTGAATAGAGTAGAGGAACGACAGGGTCATCATGACCTTCTCAACAGTCGAAGAGGGTGAGAGATGCTCAGGGATCATGGAGGGCCCGGAACACCAATTTAGTAGATCTATTCAGAGTTCAAGTAGAGCTAGTGGCCAATCTAGCCAGCATATGAGATCGATGGCCACTGCATCGTTGCGAGTTTCGGAGGCTCTTTGAGATCGTAATTTTATCCCAACTGTACCATATACGTCAAGATCCATTTAGGGGTTTATCGGTAGGGGACTAGAGGCTATTACCGCAATGGTTCTCTAGATCACTTTTTCATAGATTTTTTGGAAGTTCATGATGTGACCCCAGCTTCGACCCAGAGATCAACGCCATCGATTTAAAGTGGTAGAGGACCCAAAGAGGTGGGAGTTCTACATTCGGTCAGTCTAGTAGGGGTACAGGTCGATCTGGGGCCAGTGTTGAGCCCATAGCAGTCGCTCTTCAGTATGTTGTTCGAGCCCGAGAGGACTGTGATGCAGTGGATATGATCTTTGGTATTTTTACAGTGTTTTCCCTTTTGGTTACTAATTTAATCGACCCTGGGTCTACCCACTCTTTAATCTGCTATGATGTAACATTCCAAAAACCAAGTTAGTGACTAAAATGAAAGTTTTTGAAATTTGGTTATGAATTTAAGAAAAATTGATAAGTTTAAGGATTTAAATATGAAGATTTGGTATGGGATTATAAAATGTAGAGGGAAATATTAAAGGGATTATGGTCTTTTTATTTAAAAGATATTTATCTCTTTATTAAGAGATATGCATGTGGGGAAGATTTATCTGGAAGCTTATCTCCCTTGTCTTCTTCTTCTTTTTCCCGTTGGTCTCATTTAAAAAGGTAAGTTGAATTCAGTTATTAATTTTTTGAATTTCTAAGTTGGTTTTGAGTCTTTGGGTGTTATATAAGCTTAAGGAAAACTTATATAAGCTAAAAACATCAAGAAGAGAGAATTAGAAAGGAAATTTATTAAGGGTGTATAAATGAATTTTTGATATAAAAAGGTTTTTGAAGTTCTATTGATGAATTTGACTTGTCATTAGAAGGATTAAGAAGTCTAAAGTATTAGAAATGAGTTTAGAACACATTGAAAGTTTGGTAAAATTCTTAATTTCAAGAGTTAAAGTGAGATATTGAAGATGATGAAGTGTTATAGTGTTTAAAGATGGTTTAAGTATCTATAGTTAAGTTTAAAGGCATAAAGGGAGTTAAATAAGTAGAGTTTGGGTAAAGTGTTAGAATTTTCGGGTTTAAAGAATGGATTCTGGGTTGCTAGTATCAGTATTAATTGAATGAGTACCGATATTACAAGGCAATTTATGAGGAACTTATGCATGGGGTATCGATACCTGTATGAACAGTATCGATACCATAAGGAAGGAGTATCAATACCATTGTGGAGGGTATCGATACCAGAAAACATCGAAGCTAATTTTGGTATCGGTACTGGGGTAGGGTATTGGTACCCTAACATAGAAGTATCAGTACTGTAAAGGTAGTACCGATACTATTTAAGTTAGAAAGTGAAATTGTAGTTTTATTTAGTTTGCATTGATATGAATCGTATCAAGTAATTCGAATCTTGACATTCATTAAATTACATTCATGTAGATATCGATCGAAAGCAAAGTTCAGATAGACTGTTAGAGTAAGATTCAAGAGAGAGAATAAGAGCTTGGTATTGGTAAGTAACCAAGGTGAGTACATGATATTAAGTGTAGTTATGTTATGGAATTAAGACTTGCGAGGAGTCTAATTCTGATACTAGATTATATGAGTACCCAAATGTAATCATGTAGTGATATGATGTTTAGAGATATATGAGTACATGCATATATCTAGATGTAAGTGTATCTCTATGTGTATGATCTATGTGAATACATGTATGTGTGTTAAACCATGTGATCATAAAGTTTGTGAATACATGCCTATAAGATAAACCAAGTGACTTGCAACTATGTGATAAGATGATATGTGATTAAGAGATAAAAGCCATGAGATATGTGACATGTGAATCATATAGAAATGATCTATGTGTAAGGGAGCTCCGTGACTATGTGAATGTGTGATAATATAAATAATAATGGCCATGTTATATGTTATGAGAGCTAAGGGGTATAGTTGACACCAATAGTCGAGGGTTCTACGTGGTCCTTCGGGATATATATATAATCTTTTGGAACATATATGCGGTACTACGATACACTTATTTGGTTCATTGGAAAATGTATATGGTTCTTAAGGAGTGGTCATTCGAACATATGTGATATGTGGTCCTTCGGGACTTATTGGTCCTTCGGGACATAGTGGTTCTTCAGGACAAATTCTAAGTGCCCCTAGTGGGAATTATACGAGCTGTGGTGACATCATATGTGCACAACCTCTATGTACTCATATACCTTAAGTTCTCATAAGTATACATGGGATTTAAAGAGAATAAATAAATAAACTTGGCTTGATACTATGTGTGCTTTATTGTGAAATGATAGTACATGTTTATATGATAAAAATGAATTAATGACAATAAGATAATTAATGTTTAGCATGTTTATGATGATCTATGTGTATATGTAAGCATTGTGTTGCCTGATATGTATATGCATTTGTTAAGTAGCTATAGTTCCATTATTTAATGACATGTCTCACTAAGTCTATAACTTAGCATAAGTGTTTTACACGTAGGTGCTAATAAGCCAGAAGATCAAGCTTAGGACGAGGAGAACATCATATCTCCACTAGAAATCATATCAGAATTATTTTATAAAGTATGTCTTTTATGTAATATACATGTTGGCATGTAAACAAAGTCGTTAATTATATATGCTCTGATTAATTTTGGTAATATTTTGAATATAATGATGTAAATCAATAACTTTATATTAATGAAAGTTTAAATTTCTATGGGTTTTTTTTATAAAAGTACATGTTTGAATAGTCAATGTGACACCTCAGATTTGTATCTGGGTTGGGTACGGGTTGGGGGTGTTATATATAATGGTATCAGAGCAAAGGTTTAGCGAATTCTAGGCTTAAACCAGTGTCAAAAGTGTTTTAAAATGTATACATGCCAACAAAAAGTGAAAGTTTCTGATATTATAGAGTCGTGAGTATGTTGTTTTCTAATAGAGCTATATGGTTATGTCTTAGATGTCTAATCGTGAGAGTTCTCAAAGTGAAAAGAGAAGTGATGGACCTGGAGGTAGTAGTAATTCACCTGTCCTGGCCAGGCAGAGTGAAGAGATAACACCTCCAGAAGTACCGGTATGAGATCAATGGTTGTTCTTCGAGACATTAAACACTATTTTATTGCGTTTTCAACCTCCAGCTCCCTCGGCTCCTCAAGTGAATATAACTAAGGAATTGAAAGGTTTAGAGTCACCTGAGTTTAAAGGTGAAGCTGAGGAAGATCATGTTGTTGCGGATCTTTGGTTAAACAATGTTAAGTTAATATTGGATGGACTCCACTGCTCTAAAATGTAGAAATTTGATGGAATAGTTTCATTGTTGCGGGGTCAAGCTAGAATATGGTGGACAAATGTCATCATGAGATTAAGAAGTGATCAAGTGACATGGTTATTCTTTTTGGAATAATTCAAGCGTAAGTACATTGGTGATCAATTTATTAGACAATGAAGCAAAAATTTCTAAATCTGAGACAAATGGATTATACAGTGTATGAATATGAATGTGAATTTAATAAGTTAAGTCGTTTTGCTGTTGAGCTTATTCTGACTGAAAAGGATGTATGTGATTGGTTCGTGAAAGGCTTGCGCCCTAGGTTAAAAAAGTTGTTGCTATCTCTGAATATTTCATCATTTTAAGAGGTGGTTAATCGAGCTAAAGCTCTAGAGAGAGCTCAGAATGAGAGATTCAAAGATCGGAAAGTTCAGAAGTCTAAGAGAATTGGTACTTCGTCAAGTTCATCGCTATTAAAGAAAAGTAGAGATTTAGATTCTCCAACTCAGGATATGTTTGAATCAACTGCTTCTACGGCTAAAAGATCAAATAAAAGTTAATCCAGGTAATGTTCATATTGTGGAAAGAATCATACATGAGTCTATAGAGTGATTTCAGAGCCTGTTTTAAATGTGGTGATGTTAGACATTTTATTCGAGACTATCATTTCTTGACTGATGAGACTGTACAGAGAGATAAATCTGTTACGATATCTCAGATAAATAGAGGTAGAAGTCATGGAATAAATCAGTATGAGTCATTCACTCAACATGATATGCATCCAACTGCACGAGTTTATAATTTGGACGCAAATGAAGATTTCGAGGATCCAGAGATTATTGGAGGTAAATTTCAATAATGTGGTAGTTTAGTTGGATTTTAAGAGTATGAGAGTCAATATGGTTATATACTAGTGATAATTAGGAGAGTTGAAAATAATTTGGAAGTGATAGGTAATGAATTGTTAGAGATAGATTAGTAGGGCATAGTTTTCAAGTGAATAAATTGTGTTGAGTTTGTATATATAATGAGTATAAGGTTAATAGTAAGGGTAAATCAAGATTTGTTGAGAATTATAAAGGATTGCTCCATCTCCTTGTAAAGTGAATATTCGAGGATTTTTCTTAAAAGGGGGGAGAATTGTAACATCCCAAAAACCAGGTTCGTGACTAAACTAAAAGTTTTTGAAATTTGGTTATCAATTTTAGAAAAATTGATAAGTTCAATGATTTAAATATGAAGATTTGGTATAGGATTATATAGCATTGAGGGAAATTGAAGGGTATTATGGTCTTTTTATTTAAAAGATATTTATCTCTTTATTAAGAGATAAGCATGTGAGGGAGATTTATCTGGAAGCTTATCTCTCTTTTCTTCTTCTTCTTATTCTTCTTCTGTTGGTCTCCTTTAAAAAGGTAAGTTGAATTCAGCTGTTGATTTCTTGAATTTATAATTTGGTTTTGAGTCTTTAGGTGTTATATAAGCTTACAAAAATCTTATATAAGCTTAAAACATCAAGAAGAGAGAATTAGAAAGGAAATTTTATTAAGGGTGTAGAAATGAATTTTTGATATAAGGAGGTTTTTGAAGTTCTATTGATGAATTGACTTGTCATTAGAAGGATTAAGAATTCTAAAGTATTAGAAATGAGTTTAGAACACATTGAAAGTTTGGTAAAATTCTTAATTTCAAGAGTTAAAGTGAGATATTGAAGATGATGAAGTGTTATAGTGTTTAAAGATAATTTAAGTATCTATAGTTAAGTTTAAAGGCATAAAGGGAGTTAAATAAGTAGAGTTTCGGGTTTTAAAGAATGGATTCTGGGTTGGTAGTATCGGTATTGGTTGTATGAGTATAGATACTACAAGGTAATTTATGAAGAACTTATGCATGGGGTATCGATACCGGCTTAAACAATATCGATACCATAAGGAATGAGTATCGATACCTTTGTGGAGGGTATCGATACTAGGGAACATCGAAGCTAATTTTGGTATCGGTATCGGGGTAGGGTTCGATACCCTAACATAGAAGTATCAGTACTGTAAGGGTAGTACTTATACTATTTAAGTTGGAAAGTGAAATTGGAGTTTTATTTAGTTTGTATTGATATGAATCTTATCAAGTAATTCGAATATCGATATTCATTAAATTACGTATTCGTATAGATATCGATCGAAAGCAAAGTTCAGAGAGAAAACAAGAGCTTGGTATTGGCAAGTAACCAATGTGAGTACATGATATTAAGTGTAGTTATGTTATGGAATTAAGACTTGCGAGGATTCTAATTCTGATACTAGATTATATGAGTACCCAAATGTAAGCATGTAGTGATATGACGTTTAGAGATATATGAGTACATATATATGTCTAGCTGTAAGTGCATCTCTATGTGTGTGATCTATGTGAATACATGTATGTGTGTTAAACCATGTGATCATAAAGTTTCTGTATGCATGCCTATAAGATAAGCCAAGTGACTTGCAACTATATGATAAGATGATATGTGATTAAGTGATTAAGAGATATAAGCCATGATATATGTGACATGTGAATCATATGGAAATGATCTATGTGTAAGTGAACTACGTGACTATGTGAATGTGTGATAATATAAATAATAATGCCCATGTTATGTATTATGAGAGCTAGGGGTATAGTTGGTATGCCAAGAGTCGAGGGTTCTACGTGGTCATTTGGGATATATATGTAATCCTTTGGAACATATATGCGGTACTACGATACACTTATTTGGTCCATTGGAATATGTATATGGTTCTTAAGGAGTGATCTTTTCGGGACATATGTGATATGTGGTCCTTCGGGACATAGTGGTCCTTCAGGAAAAATTCTAAGTGCCCCTAGTGGGAATTATACGAGCTGTGGTGACAGCATATGTGCACAACCTCTATGTACTCACATACCTTAAGTTCTCAGAAGTATACATGGGATTTAAAGGAAATAAATAAATAAACTTGGCTTGATACTATTTGTGCTTTATTGTGAAATGATAGTACATGTTTACATGGGCTTTAAAGAGAATAAATAAATAAACTTGGATTGATACTATGTGTGCTTTGTTGTGAAATGATAGTACATGTTTATATGATAAAAATGAATTAATGACAATAAGATAATTAATGTTTAGCATGCAAATGATGATCTATGTGTATATGTAAGCATTGTGTTGCCTGATATGTATATGCATTTGTTATGTAGTTATAGCTCCATTATTTAATGACATGTCTCACTAAGTCTATGACTTAGCGTGCAAGTGTTTTACACGTAGGTACTAATAAGCCAGAGGATCAAGCTTAGGACCAGCATAATATCATATCTCCACTGGAAGATCAGATCAAAACTATTTTGTAAAGTATGTCTTTTATGTAATAGACATGTTGGCATGTAAACAAAGTTGTAAATTATATATGCTCTGATCGATTTTGGTAATGTTTTGAATATAGTGATGTAAATTAATAACTTTATATTAATGAAAGGTTAAATTTCGAAGGGTTTTTTTTATTATAAAAGTACATGTTTTGAATAGTCAATGTGACATCTCGGATTTGTATCTGAGTCGGGTACGAGTTAGGGGTGTTACATATGAATTAGTCCAAGAAAGAAATATCACAAATGAGAACCTCAAGATAGTAGATCGAGTGTTCATCCCTCTAAGATTAGATGTCCTAATAGATAAAGTTCATCGTAGATCCGCGGTTAAAATTCAAGGCGAGGTATTCTCTCCTGGTCTTATGTAGCTTTCATTTAGATAGTTCGATCTGATTTTGGGAATGGATTGGTTATTAGAGCAGGATGCGAGTTTGAGGTGCAAGCTTTGACGACTTAAAATTCAGAATGAGGATTGGACTAGGATCGTCATGTTTGGCGAAAAGGCTAAGGGTGAAAGGGTAGTGTTGGCTCTTAAGGCATAACGAATGTTGGATCAGGGTTGTGAAGCCTTCCTACCTCACGTAGTTAACACCAGGTTACATTCTCGAGGATTGAGGACATCTGAGCAGTCAGATATTTTCCAAATGTATTTCTAGATGAGTTATTGGGTTTACCTCCAGATAGAGTGCTAGAATTCAACATAGAAAATTGTCAGGGTCCGCTCTGCTGTCTATTGCTCATTACTGGATTACACCAACAGAGTTAAAAGAGTTAAAATCACAACTTCAAGAGTTGTTCGAGAAGAGGTTTAATTGGTCAAGTATCTCTCCTTAGGGAGCACCGGTTCTTTTTGTTAAAAAAGAAAGACGGGCCGATGAGGCTGTGCATCGACTACCGTCAGTTAAACAAGTTGACAATTAAGAACCATTATCCCCTCCCCAAAATCAGTGATCTCTTCGATCAACTTAAAGGAGCCTATGTTTTCTCAAAGGTAGATCTAAGATATGGGTATTATCAGCTAAAAATTAAAGAGGTTGATATCTAGAAGACAACGTTCAGGACGAGATACAATCATTATGAGTTCCTTGTAATGTCGTTTGAACTCATCAACTTCCCAGGGGCATTCATGGATCTCATGAATCGAGTTTTCCAACCTTACTTAGACCAATTTATAGTGGTTTTCATAGATGATATTCTGGTATACTCGAGGTCAAAGGACGAGCACGACCAGTATCTTCGCATAATTTTTCAAACTCTTCGAGACCATCAATTTTCGCTAAGTTTGGAAAGTGCGAGTTTTGGTTGTCTGAAGTTTCATTTTTGGGGAATGTTGTAGTTGCAGATGGTTTTATATTTGACCCTCAAAAGATTCATGCAATTTTTTAGTGATAGCCGCCAAGAAATATGTGCGCAGTTTCTTAGAACTCGCAGGCTACTATCGTCAATTTGTAAAAATATTTTTCGATGATAGCAGCTCCAATGACTAAGTTGCTTAAAAAAGGAGTACCATTCGTGTGGGGTGAGAAACAGTAGAGTAGTTTTAAGCAGCTGAAAGCCCCTTTGACTCAAGCCATAATTTTAATCCAACCCGAGTTCGAAAAAAATTAATAGTTTATAGTGATAAGTCGTTAAACAACCTAGGTTGCGTATTGATGCAATAGGGAAATATAGTTTCCTACACTTCTCGTCAGCTTAAGCCTCACGAGCGTAATTATCCTACTTATGATCTGGAGTTTACAGATGTAGTCTTCGCACTCAAGATTTGGAGGAATTATATGTATGGAGAGAAATGCCACATCTTTGCCAACTATGAGAGTTTGTATGAGGTAGTGAAGATAGGTTGAATTATTAAAAGACTATGACTGCATTATTGATTATCACAAAGAAAAATGAACGTTGTAGCGGATGTGCTGAGCCAAAAGTTGATGTTTGAGTTGAGAGCGTTATTTGCATGCCTGAGCATTTCTAAGGATGGTGTGTTGCTAGTAGAGCTTCGAGTAAAACCTGAAATAGTGGGCAAAATAAAGAAATTACAAGATACAAACAGTCGTAAAAGAGCTCGTGTGGAGCAAGTGACCGAAGCAAGACACCAAGGTACAAATTACAGGAAGTTGATGTGTTGTATTATAGAGGACGATTATGTGTTCCTAAAGACGACCATCTATGTAGCAAGATTCTTCATAAAGCTCATTGCATTCCACTTTCAGTTCACCCTGGAAGCAACAAAATGTATAAAGAACTTCGAACATTGTATTATTGGCTGTGAATAAAGAGAAATGTTTCCGAGTTTGTGGCAAAGTGTTTTGGTGTGGCAGCAAGTTAAAACGGAACATCAGATTCCCTCAGATTACTTCAGCCAATCCAAGTACTGCAATGGAAGTGGGATAGAGCAACTATGGATTTTGTGACTGGGTTACCGATGACAAGATGCAAGCATGATGCAATTTGGGTGATTGTAGATCGGTTGACCAAATCAGCTCACTTATTACCGATTAGGATGGATTTTACCTTGAAAAGGTTAGCGAAACTCTATATCCATGAGATAGTAAGATTGAATGGACTCCCTACCATAATTATTTTGGACAAAGACCCCAAGTTCACTTCTCAATTTTGGGAAGCTCTTCACGTTTCCCTTGGAAACAAACTTCATTTTAGCATTGCAATTCACCCTCAGATCGACGGTCAGTTAGAGCGGGTTATTCAAGTGTTTTAAGACATGCTTAGGTATATGATTATGGATTTTGAGGGTAGTTGAGAGGATTATCTACCTTTGGTGGAGTTCGCGTATAATAATAGTTATCAGTCAAGCATTCAGATGACCCCATACGAAGCTCTGTATGGGCACAAGTATAAAACTCCTCTTTGTTGGATCGAGCTCAATGAAGGAAAAATAGTAGGACTAGATATAATGAGGGAAATAGAAGAAAATGTTAGAATAATTTAGGACATGTTTTTCAGATAGGCAAAAATACTATAAGGATTTGAAACAAAAGGAAATTGAGTTTGTCGTGGGCGACAAGGTTTTTCTTAGTGTGTTTGTGTGAAAGAAAATACTTCGATTTGGGCGTAAAGGCAAATTGACTATGTATTTCATCGGTCCCTACGAAGTGCTTGAGAGATTCGGACCAATAGCCTACCGTTTAGATTTACCGCCAGAGTTGGAACACATTCATAATGTGTACTATGTGTTTATCATGAGAATATACCATTCTAACCCATCGTATGTCTTACCTTTGGAGCAAGTTGAATTGAGCCCCGTATGACTTACGAAGAGGAGTCGATTATAATCTTGGCTAGGGAAGTGAAAAAAATAAAGGAATAAGAAGGTTCCTCTAGTAAAAGTTATTTTAAGAAACCATGGAGTCGAAAAAGTCACTTGGAAAATAGCGGAGGACATGCAACTCCAGTATCCACATATATTCTGTTCAGGTAAAAATTTTGAGGACAAAATTTCTTATTAGGAGGGGAGAATTATAACGCCTTGAAACCCGGGTCAATAGTTTTAGAGCCTAAAGGATTAATTAGAATAGCTTGGTCTAAGTTTATGTGGATTTGGGCTAAGTTGAGCCAAATGAAATAAATGAAAGGAATAAATCTTTTATGAATTTGAAAATGAAGAGACTTAAATATAGTTTACCCATTATCGGTTTGAAAGCTAAAACCCTCTTATATTTTTATATAGTTAACGTGAAACTCACCCATAATATCTCACCCACTCTTTTTCTTCTTCTTTTTCCTTCCATTATTTTCTTCTTTCCTTCCTTCCCAAATCAAGTTTTTTTCAAGCATTTCATTTTCTATTTGGTAAAACCAAGGTAAGATTATGAATCCTTATACTCCAAGCTTTAATTTAAGCCTCATTTCTCATGGTTTCCATTTAGTTTCCAAAATGGGTTTTTGGGAGGTTTAGTTGAAACTTGGGATTTTAGGTGGTTTCGTTGGATTCAAGGGGTGAAAAATGTTTAAATTTTTATTTCCATTTCATATTTAACTAAGAAAATTTTCTTTTCTTACCTTGTTTAGAGAAATACATTGGAGAGAGATCAAAGACCAAAGGTAAGGAAAAGTTAGCACTTGGTTGAGTTGAAGAGGTTTCTAGCAACCAAATGATTAAGGTAACCACTCTTACAAGTCCTTTATACTAGTTAGTGGGTCATCAATAGAAGTAATGAATAGCATGAAAGTTTTCAAATAAGCTTGATGATCATCTTCATGGTAGATGCTAGGATTTATGTTTTTAATTCGTTTTAAAGCCTTATTTATGACCCTTAGTGATCACATAAGACGTTAAGAATAATTGAGAACCTCATTATAGTAATATGGATGAGTTTTAGAGTGAATTTCGAGCCTAAGTAATGTTTTTCGAGCAGGGGTATCGACACTGTAAGAACAATAATGATACTATTCTTCAAGAAGTGTAAAAATTGGCTTAGTTTTTACAGTGGTATCGATACTCCTTCGAGGAGTATTGGTACTGGGGAATTTTTGAAAACATCGAAGCTAAAATTGGTATCGATACTCCTATGGGTACAAGTATAAATACTCCCCATAGGAGTATCGACACAGAGAATAATTTCAAAACATCGAATCTAAATTTAGTATCGATACCTCGGTTACTATCGGTACACCAACTGGGAAGTATCGATACTAGGTGGTGAGTATCAATAATATCCTTTTTTAAAGTATATAAATATAAGGTAGAATATCGATACCTAAGGTAAAGTATCGATACTAAGAGGTCAATACCGATACTGAAAGGCCAATATCAGTACCAGCGAACATTTTTAGGTTAAGGATTTTCAAGGGATTTTAAGGAGGAAATGAGGTTCCTAAGAACTTTATAAATACTCTCAAATAAGACTACAAGTGGAAACATTAATAAAGCTTAATCGAACGTAAAAACGAGATAAGTAGGGGCAAATAAAACTAGCCTTGTTTAATGCTCGGGAAACAAACCGGACACCCGAGTTTCTTTAGTTAATGGTGTCAAAGTATAGAATCAGTCTGGATATCCTTAGGTAGGGCACAAGGCCCTTAAAACTTACTAGTTGGGGCGCAAGGTCCGACACTCGTAAGGGGTGATCTAGTCGGGGGTGTGGTGTCCTATGCAGAGATTTCGGGGGTCATATCCTCGGTAGATTAAAGGGGTATGTGAGCTCCGAGATGCAGAAATCCCTTATTCACACCCTGATTTCTACCATAGCGTAAAGAGTAAGTATCATAAAGATACTCACTAATGATTGAATTGAATAGATTCATTGTAATTTTATCAGTTGTTATAGTATGTTATTAAATGAATCCCTATTAGTATATTTTAGTTGTTAGTGTGGCACTGGGATACTTAGCTACTTAGCGCAGCGTTTGAAATTTATTTCCTTACGCAGATTAGGTGAAGATCAGTATATGAGCTATTGATTAACAGAGATTTCAGACCTCATCTAGAGCAGAGTACATCTTGAGTCTGTTAGAGGGCATGTATATTTGTAACCCTTACTTTGTGTATCGAGTCGTAACTTGTTTTAAATTCAAGGTCTGTATATTTTGATTTTTATATATATTTGTGGGAGCTCTCAATTATCAATTGTTTTGTATAAATGATGTTACATTTTTATTATATTTTTATTATTGATTTCCTTATATGAATGGTCTTTTGAAATTAAGAATATTGAGAAAAATTTTGGTTATCCACTTTAGTAGTTTCGTGTGGCACTCGACATCGGTCGACTATGTGTCGTACTGGTGTAGGGTGTTATAGCGTCGATGTAGTGGTAAATCTCTTCATAATTTTAATGGTGAATTCTCTGCATTTTTCACGATTTTTATTACTTCTTTTTATATCTTTTCTTACAACTGAGAACCTACTTAAATTGAATTCAAATAATTACAACTAATAATTTCACGATTTTCATTACTTCTTTTTATAGCTTTTCTTACAACTGAGAACCCATATAATTTAACTTCAAATAATTAGAAACAAGAAGGCTATTGCAATGAAGTAGAGATGTCTGAAAAAGAAGCAAAAAGAAGATAAGATGTAATACCCCAAAAGTTTATGGATCAAAGTGTAAATTTAAAAAAGTATAGGGATTAAAAATATAAAATTTTAAAAGGTATATTTTGGGTCTGTAAATGAGTAGTTCAACTCAAGAATAATATTTTAGTAGGTTTTAGATTTTTGATATGAAGTTTGCATAAAAGTCTATTAAGTGTTAAATATCGGTAAAATATTCGAATAACCGAATCGAATCGAAAGTTTACAAAAATTTGAAGGAAGGTAGTTTGAGGTTAGAAATATTATATTGATATTTTTAATTTGTAGAATTTGAAGTGAATTGGTGGAATTTGGTGGAAATTTCATGTTAAAGTGTAATAGTGAAATTTAGTGACTAGATTGAATTTTTGAAAATTTAAAGGGAAAAGATGGAAATTCCTAAATGGGTTTTTTTATATTTATTTAAAAAATTTAAAATGGAGATAAAAGGATGACATGCGGGTAAATATTAGTATTCATTAATGGCAATTTTGACTTTTGGGTGAAAATGAAATTTTAATTCATTTTTAATGGTTTTTAAAGTGAGAATAGAGATATATTTTGGGAGGAAAAAACTTGAATTCCTTCTTCTTCTCCATATGTTGCCCGAAAATCCATAGCCAAGGTAAAAAAATTCTTTTTCATTTTTGGTATATTTTAATTAGAATTTGGACTAAAGTGTAAAATAGGAAAAATGTTCTCCACTAAATTCTCTTTCTTTTGGTATAACTTTTGCATGCTTTCATGCATTAAGAGTGAAATGAGTTTTTTTATGGTGGTTTAAGGGGAGGTGATAAATCAATGAATTAAGATTGAGTTTTGATTTTAGGAGTGTTATGGAATCAATTAAAAGCTTAAAAGTTAATTAAAAACCACTAAGGGACTAGGTTGTAAGAATTCGACCATGTATGGATTTTATGAGAAATGTTAATTTTTTTGTTTTTTATATAGACATGATTAGAATGAATGGAAATGAGGTCTTGGTCACTAAAGTAAGCTTGAATCAAAGTTGGAGACCATTCAGGAAAAATCTCAAAACTTTCGGCCTTAAGGAAGAAAAATAGGAAAATTTATACAAAAATTTCTTTAGGGTTTATATTAGATAGAAGGATGCCTTCATAAGGTTAAAATTAAGTTTTGGATCAACTTGGAGTAATGTTAAGTTTATGGGACCTTTTTGCAAGCTTGGTGAAGTTGAAAGATTATTAGGTAATTGATGGGAAATTGAATCACTATGCTGGAAATTGGTATTAAAATAATGAATTGGACTATTTTGGAGAATGATACAAGATGGAGGAATAAGTTGGGAGTTTAGGAGAATTTGGTGATGAAATGGCAAAGTGCAAGATTTAAGTAGTTGCTTAAAAAATGTTGTTTGAAGTTGGAAATGGTGACTATCATGGAATAAAAGTAAATGGTAGAGAATAAGTTAGAGGTATTCAAATTATGGAGAAATGTGTATTTTGATTTATTTTGATATATGATGGATTGAGAATGGATAGAAATGATTGAAATTACATGAAATTGATGAATAGAAGATGAAATCATGCTTGAATTAAAATGTAATCCATGTTGGGGAAACTTAAAAGTATTAGGCCTAAAGGAAAGAAATAAGGAAAAATGAAATGATATATAAGTGATTTTCTATGCTTTGAATGTGATTAGGACTAAGTTGGCAAAATTTTGAGAAAGTATAAAGACTTACCTGAATAAATTGAGAAAAATGGATACTAATGCGCAATTGTTTAATAATTGATGTGTTACGTCGAAATTGAATATTGGAATGATAAATTTTATGTTAGAATGTTATCTTAATTTTAAGTTGGAAATTTATAAAAGTATAGGACTAATTCATATATTTCGTGAAATAGGAGGATTAAAGTGTAAATGTTTAATAGTTGAAGTACTATGTTGGAATTTAGATCTTAAAATATTGAATTTGATGTATAAGTTAATGAATAGAAATTGAACATGTTGGAATATTTGAATATGTTGTTAGAATGTTTGAATTTGTCTCATGATGTTAAATTATTAATTAGGATTGATTTGGAAATAAGATAAAAGACTAAATTATAAATATGGAAAAATTACGGGTTTAAATAAAAATTGAGTATAAGATGATGTGTGAGGTTAAAGCGAATTATAGTGATAAATGATTATTTGAGGAACTTGAAGAGTTGATTTAGAAATTGGTTAAATCCTTGAGGCCCTTTTTACATTATTTGAGAAATTTAACTTGGATTAATTTGGAAAGTTATATAAAGTAGAGGTCCAATTCACAAGATTTGAGAATATTAGAGGTGACATGATAATAATGTAAAGATAATGCATTAGATTGGAAATAATGTGAAAGTGGTTAAATATGATAAATGATATGAATTTATTTTGAATATTTTCAAAATGTTATGATATATTTAAAAGAAAAGTTTATTCGTAGCCTAATGTGAAATATTGAAAAGTTAAGTAAATTGTTGTGAGAAATAATTATTTAAGGGACTTAGAAGGATAATTTGATAGAATTAAAGCTAGTTTCGATTTGGTAAAAGAAATTAGTGTCGAATATACATTAATAGTATTTTTAGAATATTTATACGAACATGAGTTATTAAGTTAATTAAAGTATTAATATATGTTAAAATAATATATGAAGTTAATAATTATTCTATAAATATTTTATATTAAAAAAGATATAAAATTTAAGTAAAAGTCTAGTTTATGAGACTTGAGAACTAGTGGTACATGAAATGGAGTGTTATTGATCAATTATACAGAGGCTCATTTGTGTAAAACATAGTTACCTGATACATTTATGTATTCGAGAATCATAGGTGCAATGTTGTTGTGTTCTACAATACCTTTACATTCACAGTGCACCTGTGGTATAATCATAGGGGCACTAAATGTGCCATACAACTACAGATCATAGACAACTATGCTGCATACAATACAGTACAGTGCACCTACGGTGTAATCACAGGGAACTAAATGTGTCATATAGTCACAGATTATAGGCAACTCTACTGCACATAGGGCACAATTGTGCTACACAGTTAAAGACAATTTATACTGCACATAGCATAGAACACTCAAGCATAGACTCATGTGCCATATATTCACGTGAATTATACATTGGGGTATAAAAGTAAAACTAAAAGATATAGTATAACAAAAGATACAGTACAATAAGTGAAATAGTATAATAAAAGAAATTATACAATAAAAGAATCAGTACAAAAAAAGAAGCGATACATGAAAAAGAATAGTATAGTGAAATGATTAGTACAAGAAAAAGAGCAAGTATAGAAAAAGAAACGACACAAGTTTAATTATTATATTTTACAATAAAATTTATAAACATAGTGTAAATTAAACTGAATGGTTTAGAGACAATGAATTATATTGGTTTGAATTTATATATGAATGATATGTATATATTTGTAATGAAGATAATATAATAAAAGTTGTTGTCACTGGGTGGTTGTGTGGCGGTAGATAACAAACAAATAAACCTATTTTAAAATAAATATGATTATAGATGTTACAGATATTTTGTATATAATGTTATAAAAAGAAAATTTCAAAAACTATGCTCAAATGGAAAATAATACATTATAAGAAATGTAATAAAGAAAGGTGAAAATATGATAAAATACTAAATGGTTATGTATAAATGTAGTAAAATATTATATTATAAAGATTAATCGGTTAAATTTTAAATTAGGTAATTTTAAATTATGGTATGAAATAGTATTAAGCTTCCTAGATGCTATGCGAGATTGTAAGTAAATTGGAAATTAAAATATTAAAATATAATTTTATGTAGTTAAATAGTTTGATAATAAATGTTAAATTAGAAGATTTTAAAAAGGAACAAAATTTTACCCGTTTTGAACAGGAAATGTTATACAAAATCTTTGTGACATCCTTAACTTGTGTTCGGGTACAAATGCGGTTTAAAGGTGTTACATGAAAAATATTGGGGGTTGGGGAGAAAAATATTAAAAATAGATAAATTACAATGTTGTCGCTAAACTGGTTTGAATTTACAAAAAAGACTCATGGTCATTATTTTACTAACGGGTCATATCATCAAACTAACGACATTTCAATGTCCAAGTGACCAAAACTTAATAAACGATAACGTAAGTGACCAAAACTTAATAAAATAATAATGTAATTGACTGAAACGTATGTTTTTTGAATCTAGTGAGCAAAAATATACAAATATGAAAGGGAAATGACCAAAACTTAATCAACGTATTATCTACGTGGAAGTGATGTAATTTTAATTTTATATATTTAACATGCCACATCATCAAATCGTTAAAGGTTTAATGATCGTTAACCTTCAATGATCACATCATAATTAAAACTAAACGAAAGTGAAAAAAATATTTTTTTTAATTCAATAAGAAAAAAATTATAAAACTGAAACTAAAGTGACCAACTCTATAATATACCCTTAAAAATAGATACAAACAAATATTATTATTGATAGTGAAATATAAACACAATCAAAACTAATAGAGAAAAATGATGACATATTGATAAACTGACTTTATTATAATGAGAAAATAACCTCAGTGACCGAAAATGCCTTATAATATACCATTTTGACCAACTTTTTTTCGATTTGCCAAAATGACCAACAAAATCGCAATGCGATCTCTAAATCGCAACGCGATCTCTAGTATCGCAAATCAGTTTCCAGATTCGTAACGCGATTTTGACTATCGCATTGTGATTTTAGAAAATCGCAATGCGAATATGTAAATCGCAACGCGATTCTAACTATCGCAATGCGATTCTGACTATCGCAATGCGATTCTGACTATCGCAACACTGAATTTCAAATTCGCAACAGGTTTTAGTTTCGCAACACAAATGTTTTGGATATATAACTACACAGCAGCAACAACTCATAACCTAAATCCCTAAATCGCAACTCATTCTATCTCTATCTATCACTCTCTCCGACGACATCCGTTCCTATATCCGACGACATCCGTTCCTATATCCGACGACATCCGTTCCTATATCCAACGACATCCTTCCCCATCCGACAACAGGTTTTAGTTTCGCAGCTCGTTTGTTTAGTAAATTAATTTAAAATAATGAAATCATCTAATGTTGATCATGTTTGGATAGATTTGTGTTTTGGAGGGTCATGAGAGAATGTTCATGGTGTTTTTCAATATATGCCTTTACCCATGAATCTTTAACTAAAACTGTCATTAAAAAAGTTAACTTATGAAACTCTAATGTTACGTGTTGCAAAGAAATTAAATTTAGAGCCCCTAAGTGGATTTAGGCTATCTTATCAGAGAAAAAGGTAAAGTTTATTTGTTAACCGACAATGAAGATGTTGAACGATTCATTGCTTACATTAGTGTTTCGCAAGATGATGTTACATTGTATGTTGTTGAACCTAGAAGTAGTGAAGTTGGGTCAGTAGCGGGTAGTAATCAACTAAGTTTTTCAACCCCAGTTTATGGTGCTCAAAATTTAATGGTTCCACCATAATTTCATCACCAAGCAAATTTTGTTTCACCACATTTCCAATACCAAACACAATCTCAAAACCCACAACCTTTCCCTAATCCAAATCCCAATAAACTTTCAACACCAAATTCCGATTTTCGTATTGACCAGTTAGACGATGATGAGCCAACAGAAAAAATTGTGAGTACTAGTCAGTATTCAAAATTTGATCTTGGTCAATACCCGAACTTTGATCTTGGTCAATACTTGGATTTTGATGATGTTTCAGAAGAAGAAACAGACCCTGCGTGTAATGATTTTGATATTGGTCAATACCCAAATTTTGATGATGAAACAGCCGATGTCGAGGAAAATGTTGTTGATGATAATGAAGAGGAAGTTACGACTGTGAATGAACATGTTGAACATCCATTATGTAATTCATATAACCCTGAAGAAGAAGAAGAAGAAATCCTCGAAGAAAAGTCCCCGAAGAAAATGCCACGGGAGTATAACTGGAATATGCTAGAATTACTTCAGATACCGGAAGAAGAGTTGGTAAAGATAGCAGTTGATTGTTACACAAATATTATTCGTATCAAGAAAGATGATTGTTTTAATACAAAGGAAGACTTGAAGATAGCTTTGTATATGAAATGTTTGGAAGATGGCTATCAACTAAAAGTTAACAAATCAAGCAAAGATCGTTTTGAAACAAGGTGTATGATTGAAAAAAACTGTACGTGGCGTATGATTGCAAAGAGGATAAAAGATTGCGAAATGTTTCAAGTTAGGACTTTTATTGATAAATATACATGATCAAGAACCCAAGTTTTTCCTCACCATAGACAGGCAAACAAAAAGGTGTTGGGTGCTTTTCTGGCTGAGTTAATGTTTTTGAATGGCAGGGTATATCGAGAACATGAAATTATGACTGACATGAATGCTCGGTTCAAGATTAGTATCTCATATTCTCAAGCTTTGAGAGCCAAATTTTATGCCTTGGAATTATTGAGGGGGTCGCCAGAAGCATCGTTTGCCCAATTGCCGGCTTATTGTCACAATTTAAAGCTGAAAAATCCTGGGTCGGTAACTCATATCAAAACAGATAGAGATGGACGCTTTGAGTTGTTGTTTATCGCCATTGGTAATGCGGTTAGTAAATCAATATAATTTTGTTGACTCATTTTTATTAGTTACATGCATTTCACATTTAAATGATTATATTTCTTGTGTATATTATTTTGTAGATTCGTTCGTTTATTACTTGCATGTGCCCAGTTATTATAGTTGACGGAGCACATTTGAAAGGTCGATACCTTCGAGTAAACTTATTAGCAGTAGTCATGGATGCTAACAATGAGATATTGCCAATAGCTTACGGGGTTGGCAAATCTGAAACCTCTGATTCATGGACATGGTTTATGGGGCATCTTAGGGATTGCATAGGTCCTATTAGCAATCTGAAAATCATATCTGATAGGGCAAACTCAATTGATAACGCTGTTAGAAGGTGTTTCCCAGATGCTTTTTATGGACTTTGTGGTGTTTATTTGTATAGAAATCTAAAATCAAGGTCTGCTGGTATAAAAAATCATAAATGGACATACTGGAAGGCTATAAAAGCTTATCGAGAAGTGGATTTTAATAAGCATATAAATTGTTTAAGACGTGTTTTGCCTCAGTGTGCTCAAACACTAGAAGATGTCGGGTTTGAAAGATGGTCAAGAGTACATCAACTTGGAGCAAGATATGGTTTCATGACGTCTAATAGTGCAGAATCAATCAACGCTCTAAGTCGTCATTCCCGGAAATTACCCATTACTATGTTAATGGAGTTTTTTCGATCCTCTATTCAACAGTGGTACTACAAGAAAAGAAACCATGCAGGTATTATTTCTTTAAATTCGTAACTTATCATATATTTTACTAAGTATTATTTATTTAAATTTACAGGAACATTGGAACATTGTGTTACACCATAGACTAAAAAAGAGATAACGAAACGTGTTGTGAAGTCAACGTCATGGAGAGTTGAACCATGTTCAAACACTTTGTTTGAAGTACTGGATAATAACTTAAATGGGCTTGTCGATCTAAATGCAAAGACGTGTAGTTGTATGAAATGGCAAACATCTGGTTATCCGTGTGGCCATGTTATAAAAGTTGTTATTCATCTAAACCAAGATGATTCAAGCACATACGCTATGAATTGCTATACTACAGAAGTATATCGACAGACTTATGCCGAGATTATCTACCATATTCCACATCCTTCTGAGTGGGACATACCAGATGACTTACAAACAGTTTTGCCACCAGCCATGGACAGAAGGCTACCTGGCCAACCAAAAAGTCACGATCGTATACCGTCTAAGGGTGAAGAGAAGAAGAGATCGACATGTAGTCGGTGCAAGGAAAGTGGTCATACAAGGTTGACATGTGGTTCACCAGTGCCATCACAATCATCTTTTTCCTCTACCAAAATATGGATCCTCATCAAAATCCAAAGCTCATATGGTGTCAAGCAAAAGGCAATCAAAATCACAATCAAAATCAAAATCTCAATCACAACCGGCTTCATCTTTTGGGACTATTAACTTAGGTGATTTTTAAATGCAAACGTTGTATTATGTGTATTTTATGTGTGAACTTTTAATATTTTCAGTTAGGCATGTATTAGTAACTTGAGTTTGAACATTGTTATGATCTGTTCAGTTGTTATCACTTATTACACATTCATTTGAATATCGTAACGCGAATTTGACTATCGCAACGCGAATTTGAATATCACAACACGAATTTGACTATCGCAACGCAAAAATCGCAACGCGAATTTGACTATCGCAACGTGAATTTGAATATCGCAACGCGAATTTGACTATCACAACGCAAATTTGACTATCGCAACAAGAAAATCGCAAAGCGTATTAGACTATCGTAACGCGAATTGACTTTCGCAACACGAATTGACTTTCTCTTTGCGATTTTGGCTTTCACATTACGATTTTGACTTTCGCATTGCGATTTTGAGTTTAGCGTTGCGAAAGTGTACCTTCAACAGGTCTTTTGCCTTCAATATGATGCAGATTGAAATCAACAAATCAACTTTTATATTTAAATCAATTAACAAGCACAAATAAGAATTATTTACACATCAATTAAACAAATTAACTTTTACAAATCAATTAAACAAGCAAAAAATAATAATAATTCTTATTTTCCTCATCAATTAAACAAATCAACTTTTAAGAATCAATTAAACAATCAAAAAAAGTGTACCACAGACAGTTGTTTATGCACCCATACATCAATTTCACGCAACTCACTTCAGGATTAACCTGCAGAAACCAAACATTTGCTCAAACAACACTTATATACATCTAAAACCAACAAACAACAAATTATTAAATTCTAGGTACTTAACAACACTTGCATTTGACTTACCAATTGTTTATGGAAACTTTCATAACGCGGATGCAGGTAGGTAGCGTCTCGCATATATCGCTCTAGTCATAAAATACCGAAACCACAAGCCTACTGCACATCTATCTCTATCGGTGGGAGGTAGAAATTGTATACTTCCTGTCATCAAACGCTCCAAGCACATGCATACGAGAGGACCACAATCCCCTCTGGTTCCCTGCGTTTGTTGTGGCACGGTCTCGTCTCTGATAACTGTAACATTGAACTTCTTTGGCTTCTTGTTTCCAGAATAAGTCCAATAATTAATCGCATCCAAGAATTTAGCCAAATGATAGCTTCATCCCTTAATAATATCTCTCAAATTAGACAATGATATGTAATTTATTATTCTGTCATATACTATTATCTTCAGGGATGGGAGCTGAAGCTCGACGAGAAACCAATGATTATGTTCCAAAACAGGGATAAACATCTGCAATCATAAGTAATAGTTCAATTGCACACTTATTTATGAACACCTTTAAAATATTTAAAAAATAAATACTAACATTATCGACCTCCCACCATGCAGGATAAAGTTTAGCTTGTCCATTACCCAACACATATGATTCATCTCGTTGAGTCTTCAAGTGAACTACGTGAAAAGACGTCGGCATAATTATATATCGCGTATTTTTTTAATTTTTCCTCAGTTTCCTCATTATTAGAAGACGTGACACCCATGCATCAATATGTTGTTTTACAAAAAAAGACATATATTAGTGAATTACATAAATTTTTAAAAAAAATTAATCAAAATGAAATATAAGACTTACCCCCATCGAAATAGCCATTGTCTTCAACCTCTAATAACACACCCCACCAAGACCGATCAAGCAAAAATACATATCATCGTTGAGTTTGTATATGTCAGCGTAACACACCTGGCTCCGCTCATGTAGATAAAAATCAACTGCAGTCTTAGCCCAAAGGGTATTATTCAGAATTGTTTCCAGTAGTTTTCTCCTATCCACTTCATCTGCCAGAATGGTACTGGCCGGTAACTCATACGAAAGCCAACACTCATCCATCATGTCTGGCATGTGAGAGGGTTTCTCAATAATTCGACATATTATGTCGTGTGAATCGGGCTCTTGAATGATGGGAGGGACCTCTTCAACGATGACAGGGGCCTCTTGAACGGTGGGAGGGGACTCTTGAGGGATGATAGGGGCCTCTTAAACGATAGGAGAGGCCTCTTGAACGATGACAGTTGAGTCGGGCTTCTTCTTACGGAGTCTTCCTACTATTGGGGTGAACGGAGACGTAATGGAACGTGCACGCCGTCTGATGTGTGAACCCCGTCGTGCAAGAAAAACTCGACGTAAAGCATCCACCTTATCGGGCCGCTAAAAATAAATTAATACATAAATCAGTAAATAAACAGACATGATATTAAACAGTGAAAACAAAGACAAATATGTTTCAAACTTGCACGGTATTCACCCAAGTCATTATTCTATCATAGTTCACAAAATGCATCAGATAACATTCCAGAAGTAAGCACTTATATAAACATTTAAAAGGACAACATATAGGTTTAGTGCATGTTCAAGGACAACATAAAGAGTAGTAGTTTATTCTTGAAACTTAAATTTGTAACACTGTGAAGTTAGTATTTGTCTTTGTCTTTTGGTTGAAGTAATGCAATCCATTCAAGTTTTAATGTGCAGAAGAAGAATAGTTTTTTAAACTTAAAATCGTAACACGAAACTTAAAATCGCAACGCAAAAATGACTATCGCAACGCTGAAATGACTATCGCAACGGGATAATCACAATGCGAAATAAAAATCACAACGAGAAAATCGCAACGCGAAACTAAATTCGCGTTGCGATTTTGGTTTCGCGTTGCGATTTTCTCGTTGTGATTTTTATTTCGCATTGCGATTATCCCGTTGCGATAGTCAAATTCGCGTTGCGATTTTAAGTTTCGTGTTGCGACTATTCTTCTTCTGCAAATTGTAACTTGAATGGATTGCATTACTTAAACCAAAAGACAAAACGAAGAAATACTAACTTCACAGGGTTATTTTAGAACTGTTTAGCAGTATTGGCAGCAACCGAATGAATTTACTAAGCAATCTAAGTGAAATGGTTAATCTAAGTGAAATTACGAGTAAATCAAGTTAAATATGAAAAATCTTAAACTTACCTCGTTGTGTATAGTATGAACCTCATTCTACAACGATGCTACCATCTCACGTAGAGCGGCTACCTCACCACGTAAAGTAGATACCTCATCACGCCATGCACCATTGTCATCGCTTAAAGTACAGACCTCCTCACGCAAGGCATTGACCTCATCACGTAACTCCCCTAACTCATCCCGTGGAGGTGGAGAACAGGGAGATAAATGTCGTGACATCTTTGCTGGTCGCCTATCATGAGGTGATGGTGGAGAAGAGGCTCGATGATGTGACGGAATAGGTGATGGCTCTCGTTGTAGAGGTGTATAGTGTGGTTGATCAGGTGATGGCTCTGGGTGAGGTGATGGCTCTCGAAGTGGAGGCTGCTCATCATCCGTGCCATCAAAAAAATGCTTACTAGCTAGCGACCAATCAGTGGCAAGCTTAGCCTCCGTGGGTGTCAGCCTCTGTAATGGAGTGTTGGCCTCCTAACAATATAAAAGCTCAAACAAAGTTAAACGTGTACTAGTAATAACTTGTTTATATATGGTAGTATTTGTGTTAACTTACATCATTTATTGTCGTATACCGTAGTAACTCTTCCCAATCCAACAGCCGCCGTTTCCTCTTCCAGGAAATAGCCCTAGGAATATCATTTGAAGTTTTTAATGCATATGTCTGCATGCCGGGAAAAGCCTCAAATATCCAAATCTACAAACAATATACTACAAAAACATTAGTACTTGTTAAATAATTAATTATAATTTTAGAAACATTATATAGAAATTCTTACCTTAAAGGCCCAAATAAAGCCTGACAAAGTGTATTTGGAACCATCGCCACACAAACTTTTTCGGTCATCAAAGGCAGACGATAACTTATTCCAGATAGCTTTCCATAGATACGAACCCCACGGAAACAGGTTCCATGCATTTAGGTCCTCTACCAATAATATTAGGTCCTTAGGAATAGGTTGTCTGGCCTCTCTGCCTAAAAAGCCGGCATGCAAAAGTACTAAAAGGCATACTCGGACAACATCGACGTCATCCATCCGAGTAAAACCATATTTCTTATTAAATAATCTCGTCAAGTCGTCGACGTGTAAATTCGGCTTCTCCATTGACAGCTCAGGAAAAACCCAGGATAACCATGATGGGCGGGTAATATGACTAGTGTATCGACCTACATCATCGTGTCCGAAGCGTAGACCAGTGATTAAGCAAAACTCCTCCCTCCCAAAACATGTATACGCTGGTGGAAAATGAAACCATATCTCTTCATTACCACGTTTTATACTCTCGGGTAGATCGCTAGTCATGGTCTGAAGCCACAAATGGGTCAATATAGCATCTCCACCCGGATGTTGTACTTTCAGCCATGGCCCGAAGCAAGTATCCTCAAACAATTTTCTTTGTACAGGTGAAAGCTTCGACGCAATTGTAGTGATTAGGCTTATTTTATTCCTTAAGGTCAATTGAGCCGAAAAAAAGTTCTACAAAAACAATAAACATACCAAGTTAGATATACCAAAAACTACACTATGAAGATATACCAAAAACAATAATAAACATAAAGAGTAGTAGTAGTTTATTCTTCAAACTTAAATTTGCAACACTGTGAATTCCGTATTTGTCTTTGTTTTTTGGTTGAAGTAATGCAATTCATTCAAGTTTCAATTTGCAGAAGAAGAATAGTTTCTGAAACTTAAAATCGCAACACGAAAATGAAAATCGCAACACGAAAATGACTATCGCAACGCAAATTTGACTATCGCAACGAGAAATGAAAATCGCAACGCGAAACTAAAATCGCGTTGCGATTTTATCGTTGCGATTTTCATTTCGCGTTGCTATTCTTGGTTTCAAATAGTCATTGTCTAAAATTGAAACTTGAATGAATTGCATTACTTCAACAAAAAGACAAAACAAAGACAAATACTAACTTCACAAGGTTAAAGACTAAACAATTTAGCAGTATTGGCAGTAATCGAATGAATTTAATAAGCAATCTAAGTGAAATGGTTAATCTATTATTGAAATTACCTGTAAACTTATCATCAATTTCAATATGAAAAACCTAATAATAATGTAAAATTTTCAAAATAAAAATAATTAAAAAAATTAACCCTCGGTGGTTGATTTGGTTGATTTTCCATTTCTGACCGTGAATGATTGTGAGGGTGGCTCTGAGAGATGGAGATAGGGACGGATTTCGTCGAAGATGAAGGCGGATGTCGCCGTAGAGAGTTAGAGATGGAGATGGGATTGAGTTGTGATTTAGGGTTTTAGGTTATGAGTTACGATTACGGGATATATTAATATTCATGTTTAGAATTTGAAAATAAAATACGCGTTGCGATATTAATGGCGCTTTGAAAATCGCATTGCGATTTTGTATTATCGCGTTGCGATAGACAGAATCGCGTTGCGATAATCAGAATCGCGTTGCGATAATCAGAATCGCGTTGCGATAGTCAAAATCGTGTTGCGAATCTGGAAACTGATTTGCGATACTGGAGATCGCATTGCGATTTTGTTGGTCATTTTGGCAAATCAAAAAAAAGTTGGTCAAAATCGTATATTATAAAGCATTTTCGGTCACTGAGATTATTTTCTCTATTATAATTCAATTGGGATCATTCCGTGATGATTACAAGCTATTAACAATAAAGTAGAACTAATCTAAGGGCTCACAGTAAATATAGATCAACAAAAAAATTAAACAAACATGATTAAAAAAATAAAGAGACAAAGAATATATTATAATAATATATAAAATACTGATTATTTGCATAAAAATTAATAAAATAAAATAATTAATTCGGATATGTAAAATAAAAACGTGAAAAAAGTTATGATAAAAATCAGAGAAATAGACGAGGGAAAAGAAAAAGAAAAGAAGAAATTCCAACGATCTACATTATTTTATATCTATAATGAATAATCTGACCATACTTATATATTTGGAAAAAAAATTAATGTAATGTTGTTTCTATGATTTTGTTTAAAATTAAATTAACATTTGAACCCCTGATTAATCTGTCCTAAATTCCCCGGCGAAACAATTTCCTCCCCGTATCTAACATGTAGCAAAGAAGAAGAAAACTTCTCGTAAATTTCACTCCAAAGTCCAAAAGCAGCAAATCTAACAAACAATCTCAGTTTCCCCTTTAATTCTTTCCTTCAGTCCAAACAACTAGAAAGAAAATGAAGAGATTAAGAAGCTATTACATGCAGTTTCGTCGCAACAACAATCAAGCGATGGAGCGTAGATGGATCTTCCCATTAGCTATCGGCTCCATCGTTTCCTTATTTGTACTCTTCTTAACAACCTTAACCTCTTTCGATGGCTCCCCATTTCTTTTCTTCTACCGTTCCTCCGCCGTAACCGGTGGTTCCTCCCCTTTCGTTGAGAACCGACTGAAACCCATACCTATCTCCACCCTCCCTCCGCCTCCCCGCTTCGCCTACCTCATTTCCGGCTCCGCTGGCGACGGTCGGATGCTGAAAAGGACCCTTTTAGCCCTTTACCACCCTTCGAATCAATACGTTGTTCATCTTGACCGGGATGCTGGATCTGAAGAGAGGCTCGATCTGGAGAAGTTTGTGAAAGATCATCAAGTGTTTAACGAAGTTGGGAATGTTAGGATGATTGTGAAAGCTAATTTGGTTACTTACAGAGGTCCTACAATGGTTGCTAATACGCTTCATGCTGCTGCGATTTTATTGAAAGAAGGTGGAGATTGGGATTGGTTTATTAATCTTAGTGCTACTGATTATCCCCTTGTTACCCAAGATGGTGAGTTCAATCTTTCAAACAATTAATTAGTTTTCCAAGTTGGGTATTGACACTACGGCTTTCCCCTCATTTTTAGTACAGTTTGTCCTCTGCCTTTGTGTTTTTCTATAGCTTTGCTATTTGATATTGGGTGGAAAGAGTGAGTTCGTTTCTTTTATTAGAGCTTTTAAATTTTACTTTTCCCTCTTACTTTCCTTTTTTCGCTCATCTTTTATTTCAAGATACCGAATGATTGTTGGGATTTTGTTGTTGTTGTAATGGCAGGTTTCAGAGGGCTAAGCCAATCATTATAGATCCAGGATTGTATAGTATGAGAAAAGCTGACGTGTTTTGGGTTACACAGAAGAGAAGCGTGCCCACTGCATTCAGGCTTTTTACAGGTAAACATGCTGAAATTTTCAAATTGTTTAGTGTTGTGTTTAGCTAATGTATATAGTTTAGGGGTTTAGGTGATGATGTTTATTTGCCATTTTTTAGATAAATTGTGTTTAGATAGGCACTCTGTTACCCTTTTCTGTGCATTGGTCCAAATGTGTTTCATTCTTGTGAGGCTAGTTGTTATTTGATTGATCGTTTTAGGTAATATTTGTCTGAGTAATTTTGCTTTTATTGTTAAGAGCAAGTTTTCACTTGATTCTTTTGTGATCAAGTTAGATGCCAAAGTTAAAAGACTTCATAAATCCGTGATTTCCAAGAACAGTAGATTTGACTGAGCTTTGATTTGCATTGAGGTCGACTGGCTGGACTGTGGAAACAAATAACATCCCATATCATGTTCTAGCAGCTTTATGATTGTGTATAAGCATCTTATTGATGTGATTATTTTGAAGGAATATTGATTATTATTTTGCTTTTAATGCTTCTCATATTATGACAAGATATTTTGAAATTCCTGATCCAAATGAAGTGTCATAGATGTATAGTAGAAAGACATGCCTATACTGCTTCCCTTGTTTAAGTAGCTAGTTGCAGTACAAGGAATAGATTCACGTGAAAAAAGCTTTGCTGCTTGGCTCGGGGGGTTGTTGGTGAGAAACATTCAGGAAAACCGGTGTAATAAGCTGAAGTTTCTGTCAGGATACTAAATTTTTTTTATTTTTTTTATCTGTTTCCTAATAGCCGTGAAACATGTTTGATCTGGATGCCCTTGATGTCGCTCCTGTCAATTAGATGGTGAAACCCATGGTTGCCTGCCAATTCTCTTGCTTCCCCTTAAAACATAGAAATTGGAGTCCATCTTGTACATTTTCTTATGCATTTAACATTGATTTTACTAATATTGCCAAATCCATTATTGAATGCACAAAATGATAATTTAGGTGTATTTATCATTATTTATTTCTCTGGTGTTCAATCTTTTCTAGAATTGAAAGTAAAAGCAGCAAGTTCATTCAAGTTTCCTTTGAACCCGACCTCATTTCTCTTTGGTTTTACCTAGGGGTTTTATTACATTTTGAGTGTGGATTTTTTTTTAATTTTAAATTTAAATTTCATAGTGGATGTCTAATAGTTGACACTGAATGCTAGCAAATCCTTGAAGTTTTTCATCTCTTTGATGAGAAACTAGAAAACAAAACTGCTTCTTAGCCTAAAATAGCATTCTCATAACCGAATATTGCATTATTCTTGTTCTATTTCGTGTTGCTTGCACTAACGTGGTCATTTAGTTTTGGCTTCCAGGTTCAGCTGACTAAAATTCTTTATTTCTTTTCTTACTTTTTGATCATTTGTAGCCTTTCCAAGTGCATTTTTCTGATTCTGCATTGCGTTAGAGCTATACGCTATATCATTTGATTTCCTTTTCGAAACAGTATAGATTTGTTGTTCCATTTAGCTTCAGATACGTAAGCAACTAAACGATGCATGTATGTTATGTTTGACTTGTAAGTCATAATTCCATTGAACTTTTATGATGTATATAATTGCTGACTTCTGATGCTTTTGCATAATGTCCATCATGATGTTTCCAATAACTTTGATCAATCATATGGTTGTATAGAAACTTTTTGGCAGTAGTGAAAAATATATTCTGATTTAGTATTCTTTAGCGGTAAGAAGCACTAGTATGCAGTATAAATGTTGAAAAGTTCTCATGAAGTAGTGGATCATATCATGAATTGGCTGCTTCATGATCATATGCATGCTACTTTGATCTGGAAATGTATTCATTATTCTGGCAAAATGTTTTTCCATCTAAATTGTTGGCTGGATCTGTTAGACGTAAATGTCCACAATTATATTGATTAAGCATATCACAGGTTCTGCTTGGACGGCACTTTCTCGCCCTTTTATCGACTATTGCATTTGGGGATGGGACAACCTACCTCGAACCGTCCTTATGTACTATGCAAACTTTTTATCTTCTCCAGAAGGTTACTTCCACACAGTCATTTGCAATGCTCAAGAATTTCGAAACACTACGGTAAACAGTGATCTCCATTTTATATCGTGGGATAACCCTCCGAAGCAGCATCCTCATCGCCTCGGGCTTGCTGACATGCAACGTATGATTGATAGCAACGCCCCTTTCGCTAGAAAGTTCCCCGGGGATGATCCCGTACTCGATAAAATCGACTCTGAGCTCTTGTCTCGGGGACCAGATATGTTTACTCCTGGTGGTTGGTGTAAAGGAAGTGGGAAGAATGGGACTGATCCGTGCTCTGTTATCGGTAATACGACGGTCATCAGGCCCGGCCCCGGAGCAAAAAGGTTGGAAATTTTGATCAGTTCTCTTCTATCCAATGACAATTTTAGACCGCGACAATGCAAGTAACACGAAATTACACGATCCGAGACCTGCTATGGGAGGCACAAATGGTGATTGAGGTAGGTTTATTATACATGTATCAGAAGGTGGAAATGGAGTTTTGTCCCACTGATATTTTTGCCTTCTTTTGGTTGTGTTTTGTGTATATTAAATATTGAAGAAAAGTTTTAGTATTACATTTGGAAAGATGAAATAACGAAAAGAAAAAGAAATCACAGCGGGCCTTCAAAAAGTTTGGATTTGGTTTGGTTGGTAACCTAAATCCATAATATTAATCAATTAAACTATGAAGTCAGTCAATTAATTTGATTTTCAAAATTTTCAATGGTAAAATATTAGACTGATCATTTTTATTTTATATTAGTATATTTTTACTTGTCAAGTTGAAAAAATTACATTTCAGTCATTTATATTATTGATTTATTAAATTTTGATAACTTACACTTTCAATTGTGGTATTTTGGTCATAGAGCCCTTAACTCCTATTGATTTGGTGATGTGACACATGAGTTTAAAGGAGTTAATTTTTAATTTGATCTCTATAGAATACTAATTTAACATTGAACATTAGATAAAATATCACTTTGACCTCCTAAACTTTAGATAAAATATCAATTGGACTCCTAAATTCGATAAAAAAACCTCTTGTCGTTGATCGCCACTCACCATCACCATCGTTCGCCATTGATTGTTGACACTATCGACCGTTAGATGCCAAAATTATTAGTTCACTCCTTTTTGATCTCTTGAATGTGAATCTTGTGTCACTTTTGTAAAATTTTGAATTTTCTTTACGATCGAAAAATACGGTTCGAAGAGTCGCCACCAATCTTTGATTAGGGTGTGATTGGGCACCAAAAAACGTTTCGTCATTTTAAATAAAAATTAATTTTAATTAAAACAACAAATTAAGGTCTGCATTACCAAAAAATGAGTTCGGGAGTCGATTACGTGTGGGGAAGGATTAGCAACCCCACAACGCCCTAAATCGGTACCTAAAAAATGAGTTCGGGAGTCGATTACGTGTGGAGAAGGATTAGCAACCCCACAACGCCCTAAATCGGTACCTAATCGATTAATTAACGTCTTTGCAATGAACTTTACAAATTCGGACTTATTTTAATTTTTGATCCCATAAAATAAAAAATATAAATTTAAAACATTCAAAAGCACTCAAATAAATTAAATTAAAATTACCGAGTCGTTTTAGAAAGATAAAGAATGTTCGATTATTTACAAATATCGAGACCAAATCTTAAAAGTTATAACAACCTTTTCTCGATAAATTTAAATAAACGAACATTTCATTTTCTTTCGTTCCCAAATTTTAGGTGACGAATCAATTTTTGGTTTCACTTTCGGGATACACTTTTATTTTAAAATCACTAAAAGCGGACCTCAAATCAGTTATGACTGCCCACTTAAAATAATTTTAAATTAAAAGTATATTACCCTTAATCCAATTATGTCATATGGTCGAGTTATGCAAATGATGTTACCATGCGAATCGTGCAAAAAGGATGTCATGCCAAAATTAATTAAACAAGATTAAAAATATCATACAACGTGACATACAAAAAATTATATACATATATTTTAATTAAAAATCATAAACCATGCATATTAACCTATAATGTACAAATGTGACTTAAAATAATAAAAAAACATATTAACTCAAAATACAAATTTCACGAAATAACTATATTTAAGGACTAAACCATATTAAACAAAATTTTACTATTTTTAAATACAAACAAAGTAAGAATTAAAGTGTACATGCATATATTAAATGATCAAATGTATGAAGAAATAAATCAACCTTTAGGACCTAAAATAAACATGCAAAAATATAGAACTCTAATGTCTAAATGACAAAAACAAAATAATCAACATTTGTGACTAAAATTAAATAAACATGCAATACAAAGACCAAATTAAAACACAACAGATTATATTTAAAGGATAAAACACCAATTAACCAAAATTACTTGCCAAATGCATAAACAAGCAACAAAAAAAATAAAAATAAACTAATGACTAAAAAGGAAACGATTACAAACATGAAGATCAAATTATAATCTTGGGAACTTCGATTTAGTGACTAAAATTAAATGCGCGCAACAATTAATAACTTAAATTAAAAAAACAGAAAAGATTTTATTCTATGACTAAAATATAACATGCGTAAAAGTACAAGTCAAAAGCATAAACAAACAGAAACTAAATATATTACCAGTTAGGACTTAATCGAATGCGCTCAAAATATGGAGGTAAAAATAGAAATGCGAAAACATCAATTCAAGGACCAAAATGGTAAATAACTCCTGCGCAAACGGGAACCTTAAACACCTACACGACGCCGTTTTAATAAACAGATATATATGTTATTTAAGTTAAAAAAAAAAAAACTAGACCTATTTTATTCTTTCCCCAGCCGTTGTCTCTCTCACTCTCAACTCTCTTCTCTCTCGCGCAGCGCCGCTCTCTCAGGAAAAAAGAACAGAATCCCACCCCCTTAAATCGATGTCACCTGCTCCGAATGAACCCAGACTGCGAAACCTCTTCACTAAAGGTAACCAAACTCTAACCCATTCCTATTGCTTTATTCACCAAAACAAAATGATGGATGTTGAAGATGTTAAAAAGAAAACCCAAGTCCCTTTTTATTATTTTTTTGATTCAAATGAAAAACAGAAACAAAAATTCACTAAAGTCATATTTAGAAACTACCTTGTAACTTGATTTTGATTTTGTTTATCTTATATTTTCCTTATTTTTGAGAAAGATAGAAATTATGGGAAAAGCCTTTGTTACCTTTGTTTTCTGCTGCTGATGAACCCCTCTGTTTTCTAATACTTTTGAATGGAGGAATAGCCCTTTATCACATTGCGTGATTTCCTCAGTGACTTAACAGCGTCTTTCATCTCCGGTGACGAACCAAGGCACTCCGATGACTTCAAATTTGGCTGGAACCCGAACCAAGCAAGGTGAACATCTTGATTATCCTATACTGAAATGATTGTTGCTTGTTTTTTTGGTTGTATACTGCTCTTTCTTTCTTTTATTCACTGCTTTCTATTGTTAAAAACTATGTTGCTAATAAAAAAACTGCTCTGAAATCTCATCTGTTTGTATTGCTATCAAAAGGATAAATTACATGAATCTCTTTTACACCCTGTTTGATCTTTGAATCTGGGGAGAAGAAATATTCTACTCCCTGTTTTCTAATTCCCCCTTTGTTGTGTAAAAAAAAGTAAAAAAATGGTCTCCCCCTCTTCTCGTAATGGTCTCTGTTTTTTTTCCCTATGCTCCTTTCTTTCTCTATGTAATCCCTTTTGTTTATGAGTGGTTATTTCATTAAAACTGACCATCCACGTAAAAAAAACCCGCCCCTTTTAGTTTCTATCACCTCGAAGAAAATATCCAAATGGTCTCCACGTTTTTTCCTGGTTTTTAACCCCCCAAAACTGTTTTCATTTGCAAGTGATATATGGGGCCCGGATAAATCAAGTATCTACAGCTGCCCCTCTTTTCTCATTGTCGTATAACGATAATAGAGCAAAGATAAAAATATGATTGAATTTGTCCGGTCATGAAAACTTCAAGAAGTTAATCCACTCCACTGTTCCTTCAGGATAAATGAAACTTGAGAAATATTTAAATGGCGAGTCTGCTACCTATTTGTTCAGGGAGTATAGGACTCGAACAATCTTCAACAAACGGGTTTTCTCCTTATTGCTTCAAGGAGTAGAACTCGAACAATCTCCGACCAGCGGGTTCGCTCCCTCTTGCTTAAGGGAGTAGAACTTGAACAGTCTTCTGCCTACGAGTTCGCTCCCTCTTGCTTCAGGGAGTAAAACTCGAACAATATTCTGCCTATGGGTTCGCTCCCTCTTGCTTCATGGAGTAGAACTCGAACAATCTTATGGTGTGATTTTGCTTCATTGTTCTTTCATGAAGGCTCAACTTCGAAGGTTAAACTGATGACCCGAAGGATTTCATCATCATGCTCGAAAGACTTACTGATGGACCAAAGGATTTCATCATCATGCTCGAAAGACTTACTGATGGATTTGTTTCACTACTCTTCGGTGAAGGCTTGCAAATTACCCGAAGGATTTAATCATCATGCTCGAAAGACTTACTAATGGCCCGAAGGGCTTATAAATTGTGAAATTTTGAAAATCGCATTCTTTGTTTTCAAAAATTTCATCTTCTCAAAACATCGTTTTTTTATTTTCAAATTCATGTGAAAACATCCTACCCGAAGGTTTTACGGATGGCCCGAAGGACTTATCATCTTGCTCTAAAGGCTTACAGATGGCCCGACAGGTTTATAAATTGTGAAATTTTGAAAATCGCATTCTTTGTTTTCAAAAATTTCATCTTCTCAAAACATCGTTTTTTCATTTTCAAATTCATGTAAAAACATCCTACCCGAAGGTTTTATGGATGGCCCGAAGGACTTATCATCTTGCTCTAAAGGCTTACAGATGAATTTGCTTCACTACTCTTCCGTGAAGGCTTAAGATGGTGCTTCACTACTCTTCGGTGAAGGCTTACAAAATGGATTTGCTTCATTACTCTTTGGTGAAGACTTGACTTTGCCCCAATCTCCTGTGTACAAGTCACTTTAATCGAGTGATTCCTCTCTTTATACACGAACATCTCTGTTTTTCTTCTATATCTGATGGTCATCACTTTAGAGTAATGCTTCTTCTGTGGGTTAGACCTCTCTGTTCTTCAGGTTCTGCCTCACTAAACATGATTCCATGTATTTGATGTTTAACTTCTACCTTTCAATTGTCAGGATTTTAACATCCTGCATCTTCTCTTTTCATTGGAAGATCTGTCAAAGTCAAGTGTTTATGCATGAAACACGAATGCAATGAAATGTATCAGTGTAATGCATTTTTTATGCAAATGATGTTCTTATGAAAGCATAAATGTCAATTCAATCTTCATTTGACTTCAAAGTGGCGAACTCAGTCTTCTTCTACTTGACCATTCATTCCAGGGTTTGCTTCAGATACCCATGCAACATTTCATAATTTCCAAATTGTATTTCTGAAGAGCCATCTGATTTTCTTCTATCTTCTTGTTGTCTTCGTTTTCTATCTTCATTTCGGAGAAATTGATTTCTCTCTCAACTTCTTGCTATGATCAGAAATACCACTGTGTTGCCCCATTTCCGTCCTTGGCTCAATTACGCTTTCTGAGTTGTTCTTTCAGGACTCTGCCATTGATTAATGCTCGATTGGTTTGCTTTACAAGGTAAGCTCTGTTCAAATTCACAGTTTTCCCCTGACACTTCAAGTTATGAGACTCATTCTCAATATCTTCTTGGTCTGAATCTTGTTATCCCGACATGATCTAGGTTTCTGATCATGCCCCAAAGTGGGTACTCATGGATTTCTTCATGCCCAACATATCCTAACTTGAATGTTCTCATTCTGGTGTCACTACACAGTAATGTTGAATAGCTCGAGGGCGTCTCTTCGCATTGTCACAAACACTTAAGAAGTGGTCAATTCTTCTAACAAAATGTCTTACATTTTATGCAAGCTGTAATATGTGCCCTTTCTGAATAATGAGATCATCTTCTTCTTGATGGGTAATTGACAACGTCACAAGGAAATGTTATAAGTTTCATTCTTCATTCATTCTGTTCTCTTGGACCATCTACTTCAAGATCGTGGAATGCTTCATGTTCTGGCATTGCTTATTCCTTTTCTCCAATAGAGACATAATGAGTCTCACAAGCTTCAAGGACCTTTCACACTTGAAACTGTCATGTTTGAAAATGTTTTTCCCTTTTCTCTTATTATAGGGATCAAAGAATGAAAGAATTTTATAAAACATTGCCTCTTAATTCAGGCTTACAATCAAATCAAATCATAAATATGAGTTCAAAGAATATCAAAAGAATCAATAACTATTTAATTTTTTCAGAGTTATAACTCTTTGACAAGTGTCAAAATTGATGGGTTGGCTTGAGGTTGGCTTCCTATTTTTTAAGGTTTCGGCCAACAAACTTACATTTCTTTCTCGGTCCTTGCGAACATCACAATATGTCCCTCCTTCTGGCTTGGTATTTTAATCGGATACGGACAAAATGAAGCAACTTGTATAATCAATTACTAGACTTTATAGAACACTTTTATTTCAGTTCTCTGAAATCTTCCATTTTGTTCAAGCCTCGTAGACTCCTCTAACAAAGGCAGTGTAGAAATATCGGTCTAAAAATGAAATTCCTGAGTGCTCGTGTGATATTGACTATAACAGGTGTTCCTTAACTCCCTTAGTCCATCTTTACCGAAACTCCTTATTCATAAAATTGATTTAATTTGCCATTATCTGGCTAGCTGAAATCAGCTTTATTGTAATTTGCCTCTATCGGGCTAGCTGAAGGGTTCATCTCATCACAAAGTCTTTGACTTGACAATCACAGTGGAGCATACACCAAATTGCCAGGTACCCGATCAAGGTCATGGTTTGAATATAATCTATTCATAAAGCCAGGGCTTTCGAGTTTCCTCTATAACCAATTGCTTTAGCGGAATAGCTCAGCTTTATTGTATATATATAATATCATCACCTTTATTAGGCTAGCTAAATTATGTCCATAAAGCCGGGGCGTTTAACCAATTGCTCTAGAGGGACATCTCAAGCTTTATTGTATACATATAATATTATAATTTGGGTATACGGGTCCAATTTCTTAAGCTTGTCAAGAAGAACCTGTCATAGTCTAGATGTTGTTGAAAGTCAGAAAATATCATCGTTAGAGTTCAATTTCCAAGCAACTGACCCAAACTAGATTCACCTACTTGACTATTCCATCTGTAAAGATCATAATCATCCTTGAACATCATCAACAAAAGTGAAATCTAGTTGGTTTTGTAACATCATACACAAAAGATGCCCCATGTTGTCCGCTCCTATACATACCTGAATATCAAGCCTCTTATGCTTATCCTTATGATAGAATAAGGTCAAGGTCCTTGTTTTATCAGGTTTCAATCATGTCGCTTTGTCAAAGAACAATAACTCTGACCATTTACAGAGTTTTTTAATTCAGTTGATATTCAAAGAATATCAAGTTGCAAATTTGATTCAATGCTCACCATCCTTAAAGTAACATGAATTTATTTAAACATCATTACAAAAAAAAACTGAGAAATGATGAAAACAAGTTCAAACATGATGTTGCAAATGGAATAAAGCTTCATGATAGAATGAAATGATCTATTCCTACCTAAGATGCCCCATTACCCATCTAATGTCGTGGCACTTAACTCAAACGGATGTTACATATTGCTCTTTGATGCCCCACTCGAGCTCGTCATCCACTGTTCCACCAATTCCTCTGTTAACGTCCCATTTGCCACAAGCATCTCTATCTCCTTTAACAACGGCCTACAGTTTCCCGTAGAATGTCCTAATGCCCCTAAGTGGAAATCACAGACACTATCTTGATCATAGCTGTGAGCAGAAGGGTCTGGTTGCACTTTCACTGGCCTCGGTGTGAGGTATTGACCTTCAATCAAATGGGGATACAGATCTGAGATAGGAGTTTGGAACACTTTCAAAGCATTTTTCGATCTTGGGATTTTCTTTGGACGTCTCGAGTAACCCGCTGCCCCTTTTCTTTTACGGTTGTGAGAGCTCTGGACGTAACATTCATTCACCTCATCAACTTGTTCCTTTTGATCGGTTGGGTTTTTAGAAGTGTCTTTCAAGTTTCCTTTGCTGATTGCATCCTCAATTAACTCTCCAGTTGTCATAAGATCCTTGAATTTATTCGTCGACTTTCCCAACATTAACTCAAAGAAAGGAGCTGGAAGAGAATCGTGAAACATATATGATATTTCTTCTTCTAACAAAGGAGGTTGAACTTGTGCTGCCACTCCTCTCCATCTTAGGGCATATTCTTTAAAGCTCTCAGTAGCTTTCATTCTTATCCTTTAAAGGTCATGACGTTTTGGGGCTAAGCCTTTAACATATTGATATTGTCCCAGAAAAGCATCAACTAGGTTGACCCATGTCTTGATCTGTTCTTTGTTCAAACGGTTATACCATACTATAGCTGGCCCAACAAGACTATCATGGAAGTAATGAATCAACATATTGTCATTATTTAGGTACCCTTCCATCTTTCTACAAAACATCTTTAGATGAATTATGGGACAACTAGTGCCATCATATTTCTCAAAATTAGGCACCCTAAATTCATGTGGGATGACCAAATCAGGGACCAAACTAAGTTCTCTAGCTTCTAACTCCTTGTGAGGGGCATTAACAATCTTCATATCTTCAATGGCTTCATTCAACCACCTGAATTTGTCTTCAAATTGCTCAAAATTGACGAGGCTCATCTCTAGGTCTGAGTTAGACACTCCAGGGCAAATTATCACTCTTGATGTACCAGTCTGATGAGATTTATTTCCTTTATCCTCTATTTTCTCTTTACTAGTAGCCTGTGGTACCAGTACCTGGATCATTTGATTCGATACGCCTTGCAAAGAACCCGATGTTTGAATCCCCGTATCTTGTTGTGACCCGACTAACTGCTCTTGCAACTGATCTTGTGATCCCTTATGAGATTGCTCCATTGTTTCCATTTGCTTATTCATGATGATGAGGAAGTAGTATGAATAGATGATCTTGTTATTACTGTCACATAACCTTCCATAAATTATTTATGTGTTTTTATAATTAATGCATGTAAAATGCTTAAATAAATACATGTAATGCAAATGCAAATGCCAAATGCAAATACAAAAGGTGTCATTCCAGAGTGACCATCTTAAAACAACTTTCATTGAACACAAAGGTCTCGATACATCAAACAAACTTTACATATAACGGACAATTTTCAATCCAAATTTTTCTATTTCCTTCAAAAGCCAATTTAGTTTCCACTCATACTCGGGGGTCGAATTGTCAATATGCTTCAATTCTCTTGCAAAGCCAGCTAAATCAACCCATTTTTGAGCCACATTGCTTGCTTGGGTCATAGTTTCTTTCATGACATTGTCTCTTTTCTCTATCTTGAGTGCCGATTCTCGGAGCTGTAGACATTGCTGTTGAATCTTCCTTGTAAGAAAGTCATTGTGGTTATGAAGCTCTTGTATAAGATCACTGCAATCATCCACCATCTTCATCAACTTCTCGTTCTTGGCTCTAACGGCTTCAAGCTCAGCGTCATTCTCCCGCTTGTGGCGTTGATATGAAATTTCCATATTGGCAATAGACTTATTCAACATCTGATTCTCGGTCTGATATCTTCCCAAATTATCAACAACTATATTGCGTCTTTTTTATGCAATTTGTAAATCATGAGAAAACTTCTCAACTTGACCTTCGTGCATCTTGCAATTCTTTCCCAACTGTTCAACATCATTTTTAAGTTTAGTGACCCCTATTATCCACTCCTCTGGGACATTTCCTATACCAACAAATTTTAAAGTTTGACTGATCCTTCGAAAATCATCTCGCATGGCTTCCATCTCTCTGCTCAATTTATTATTTTCACTTCTTAAATGACGAATCAGAGCTTCGTATTTTGGCAAACAATTTTCTTCATGGATGTCCTCACTGATACTCTTACCCTTGGTCACTTTTGGTTCAAACTCAACAGGATAATTTGTTTTCAAACTGGGTTGTCTTTTCAATTCAAACTCCAATACTCCATGATCTACAAGAAGTTGGACTCGACGTTTGAAGGTGGAACAATTCTCAATAGAATGTCCTTGAATCCCAGCATGATATTCACAACGAACGTGGACGTCATACCAACTTGGATATGGAGGTTGCAAAGGTTTCACATAATGCGGTGCCACTTATCGGGCTTCTAACAGTTCATCACACAATTCCTTATATGATATTGGGATGGAATCACAACGAGATCCACCTCTCAACTTGGGTTGAATTGGAGTTTCCAGTTTTATTTCCCCTGATGTTGGGAATAGACTATCAAACACCATCGAGTTTGGATTGCATGTCTTCTTTTCATCCTTCTGAACTTCTATAGTTGCCACTATTTCCTTGGCATTTCCAAACAACTTGTTGATACGAATAATGATTGTGCGTGGTTTCTCATTTTGGCTAGAATTAGCAGGTTCTAAAGTAGTCCCTTGCGTATTTGACACCTCGAGATTGTTTTCATTGAATTCTTTCTTTTCTTTGGTAGAAGTCTCTCTTCCTTTAGACAAAACATCTATTCTATCCATCATCTTGGACATTTGCTCTTTTATCTCTCTTATCTCATTGTGCTCTTCGTCAGACATATGATCTTTATGTGCACAAATCTCCACTATTTTCGAAGCTTTCTCAGGATGCCATTTCTTGACTGTGTTATAGTCTGTTTGATCACGAAACCCCTTGTCCGTCATGAAAACCTTTTACTATGATGACCACTCACAAATCAACACCTTTTGAATATGTCATGATCATGCAATGCAGACAAAGAGAAAAACAACATAAAAAATAGGTTAGTACAAATAAAATAACAAAAGGACAAAAAGCAACAATAGCAAAATAAATAAATTAATGCTAATAAGAATGCAAATGCAAATGCACAAGGTGTTAATCTTAAAAGTGACCACCATAGAACAACCTTCATTTAGACAACAAGAATTCAGAACACCATGTAGTCAAAATATAAATGTGATTCTTCATTTCTTCATTTCCTTAAGCCATATTCTTCATGGAATCTAACATTGAACCCAAATTTGTCGGCGTATTTTATCACCTTTGATGATGCCAGATGTCTTTAAATCGAATCGTGAGGTCTCCATGTTTACTTTCAATACGAAGTGATCTTCATGTCTTTGTGAAGGGTCTTCTTGTCCTTAGTATGATTGTATCTATCTCTTGAATCAACATCTTGGCCTTTTCCCTATTAAAGGAAGTCTTCAATCAGCTTGGTTTCTTCATTCAACGGATATCATTCTTTATGATCAGTCGAACATCTTTGGATCTCCCGGTTTTGACTACATGGTTGAGAATCTCTTGTCTCAATATGTCTAGCCTTCTCATTAGTCAATCACTTATGAATTAACACCTTGTAATGACATGAAGATGTAAATGCAATAAAATCCAAATAAAATAGACATAGAACAAAAATGGGTTAGTGCACATAATATAAACAACAAAATAAGTACCATAAACATCAAATAAAACCTACCCTCACATGCTGGCTACCCAATCATACTTTAGTTGATCCTACCCAACATGATATATACCCCATACTTTGTCATTCACAAAAAATCCTAATCGCATGATATCTAATTCGCATGCTTGTTCGAGAAAAATAAACCTAACCGCATGATTTCTAGTTCGCATACATTTATTCAAAAAGCAAAATCGAATGACTCAAAAAGCTTTTCCTTGTGTACCCTTCTCACGGGACTCTTAAGGTTCGGGTTAGGCTCGACCTAAATTCAGGCTCTATGTTTACTATATGCTGGGTTCGGTTCTAAAGTAATAGGTTCTCGAATTGTCCTTGTCAGAGCCCCCTTGGGCTACTGAACCCTCAATCCTGGCCCATCACAGGCTTTAGGGTATCAAGTTCAATTTCGAGGGAACACACCTCCTTATGTCCATGCGGAGGTGATTACCATCACGAGGACCATAAGGCGTGAACTCCAGGAGCAATCCACTATCCCATGCGGAGGTGAAAACCACACGAGGGCATAGTCTCTCACTCCTACTTAATTAGGACGGAGCGGGGTTTTAGCTCATGTCATGAAAATGCAACTGTGCAGTGTGTGAGTAAAAGCGAAAAAAACACAATAAAAACACTCAAAATTTCCTAAATTCACATAATTAATCTGAAATCATTAGCAAACAAATTAGTACAACTATTTAATTGTTAATCGAATTAAAAAAAATCAAAATATAAACAAAACTTATTAAAAACCAAACAAGGGATCAAAAATCAAATTAAAACGAATTTGTAATTTTCAATTGCAAAGACAATTAATTAATTGACTATCGGCTTGACTCTCTAAAAAAAAGTCCCCAGCAGAGTCGCCAAGCTGTCGAAACGATTTTTCTTGGTATAGGTGAAAAGGTGAGGTTTTGAAAATCACATCAATTTTTGAATTATTCTCTTTCAAATGATTTAAAAAATGCAGTTTAAAAGACCTCTCGTTTCGAAAAATTTTGAATTTTCTTTACGATCGAAAAATACGGTTCGAAGAGTCGCCACCAATCTTTGATTAGGGTGTGATTGGGCACCAAAAAACGTTTCGTCATTTTAAATAAAAATTAATTTTAATTAAAACAACAAATTAAGGTCTGCATTACCAAAAAATGAGTTCGGGAGTCGATTACGTGTGGGGAAGGATTAGCAACCCCACAACGCCCTAAATCGGTACCTAAAAAATGAGTTCGGGAGTCGATTACGTGTGGAGAATGATTAGCAACCCCACAACGCCCTAAATCGGTACCTAATCGATTAATTAACGTCTTTGCAATGAACTTTACAAATTCGGACTTATTTTGATTTTTGATCCCATAAAATAAAAATATAAATTTAAAACATTCAAAAACACTCAAATAAATTAAATTAAAATTACCGAGTCGTTTTAGAAAGATAAAGAATGTTCGATTATTTACAAATATCGAGACCAGATCTTAAAAGTTATAACAACCTTTTCTCGATAAATTTAAATAAACGAACATTTCCTTTTCTTTCGTTCCCAAATTTTAGGTGACGAATCAATTTTTGGTTTCACTTTCGGGATACACTTTTATTTTAAAATCACTAAAAGCAGACCTCAAATCAGTTATGACTGCCCACTTAAAACAATTTTAAATTAAAAGTATATTACCCTTAATCCAATTATGTCATATGGTCGAGTTATGCAAATGATGTTACCATGCGAATCGTGCAAAAAGGATGTCATGCCAAAATTAATTAAACAAGATTAAAAATATCATACAACGTGACATACAAAAAATTATATACAAATATTTTAATTAAAAATCATAAACCATGCATATTAACATATAATGTACAAATGTGACTTAAAATAATAAAAAAAACATATTAACTCAAAATACAAATTTCACGAAATAACTGTATTTAAGGACTAAACCATATTAAACAAAATTTTACTATTTTTAAATACAAACAAAGTAAGAATTAAAGTGTACATGCATATATTAAATGATCAAATGTATGAAGAAATAAATCAACCTTTAGGACCTAAAATAAACATGCAAAAATATAGAACTCTAATGTCTAAATGACAAAAACAAAATAATCAACATTTGTGACTAAAATTAAATAAACATGCAATACAAAGACCAAATTAAAACACAACAGATTATATTTAAAGGATAAAACACCAATTAACCAAAATTACTTGCCAAATGCATAAACAAGCAACAAAAAAAAATAAACTAATGACTAAAAAGGAAACGATTACAAACATGAAGATCAAATTATAATCTTGGGAACTTCGATTTAGTGACTAAAATTAAATGCACGCAACAATTAATAACTTAAATTAAAAAAACAGAAAAGATTTTATTCTATGAATAAAATATAACATGCGTAAAAGTACAAGTCAAAAGCATAAACAAACAGAAACTAAATATATTACCAGTTAGGACTTAATCGAATGCGCTCAAAATATGGAGGTAAAAATAGAAATGCGAAAACATCAATTCAAGGACCAAAATGAATTAAAATGAAAACTTTGCGTGGCCCAAATGGTAAATAACTCCTGCGTAAACGGGAACCTTAAACACCTACACGACGCCGTTTTAATAAACAGATATATATGTTATTTAAGTTAAAAAAAAAAACTAGACCCATTTTATTCTTTCCCCAGCCGTTATCTCTCTCACTCTCAACTCTCTTCTCTCTCGCGCAGCGCCACTCTCTCAGGAAAAAAGAACAGAATCCCACCCCCTTAAATCGATGTCACATGCTCCGAATGAACCCAGACTGCGAAACCTCTTCACTAAAGGTAACCAAACTCTAACCCATTCCTATTGCTTTATTCACCAAAACAAAACGATGGCTGTTGAAGATGTTAAAAAGAAAACCCAAGTCCATTTTTATTATTTTTTTGATTCAAATGAAAAACAGAAACAAAAAGAAACAAAAATTCACTAAAGTCATATTTAGAAACTACCTTGTAACTTGATTTTGATTTTGTTTATCTTATATTTTCCTTATTTTTGAGAAAGATAGAAATTATGGGAAAAGCCTTTGTTACCTTTGTTTTCTGCTGCTGATGAACCCCTCTGTTTTCTAATACTTTTGAATGGAGGAATAGACCTTTATCACATTGCGTGATTTCCTCAGCGACTTAACAGCGTCTTTCATCTCCGGTGACGAACCAAGGCACTCCGATGACTTCAAATTTGGCTGGAACCCGAACCAAGCAAGGTGAACATCTTGATTATCCTATACTGAAATGATTGTTGCTTGTTTTTTTGGTTGTATACTGCTCTTTCTTTCTTTTTTTCACTGCTTTCTATTGTTAAAAACTGTGTTGCTAATAAAAAACTGCTCTGAAATCTCATCTGTTTGTATTGCTATCAAAAGGATAAATTACATGAATCTCTTTTACACCCTGTTTGATCTTTGAATCTGGGGAGAAGAAATATTCTACTCCCTGTTTTCTAATTCCCCCTTTGTTGTGTAAAAAAAAGTAAAAAAATGGTCTCCCCCTCTTCTCGTAATGGTCTCTGTTTTTTTTCCCTATGCTCCTTTCTTTCTCTATGTAATCCCTTTTGTTTATGAGTGGTTATTTCATTAAAACTGACCATCCACGTAAAAAAAACCCGCCCCTTTTAGTTTCTATCACCTCGAAGAAAATATCCAAATGGTCTCCACGTTTTTTCCTGGTTTTTAACCCCCCAAAACTGTTTTCATTTGCAAGTGATATATGGGGCCCGGACAAATCAAGCATCTACAACTCCTTTGTTCTATCCAACTAGACGTTATAGAGATGATGAAGGAGTGGCGAGTGAATCAAATCAAATTTATAGTCTGCTTTGCAAACTCGGTCTAAATACATCGACAAACCACTACAAAAGGGAATCTAACCACTGAAAGACCACCAATAATCATAAATAAGATACGAGCGACGTGAGAATCTCCACACAATTGCATATCTACCACAAAGGTAGGCGAACAACATGTCATAAAACAGAGAAAATGTGCCACAAGAGCATAGTAAAGCGTGGCACAAGAGCAGAGTTAAAACGTGCCAAAAAGACAAGCGAACATGTGCAAAATAGGCAAAAAGTAAGAAATCAAACAAAAGAGACTTTTATTAAAAATTAGAAAAAACTGAATAAAATTGACAAACTAAAACATGATATAAAAGTAATGATAAATATGAATACCGACAATCGGCGACCAGTACTAAAATTGGTGTCGTCACCGGGCAAATCAAAATAAAGAAAGAATGTTTTGCAGATGTAGAGAAAAATGAGAGAAAGAAACTACGGTCTTCAAAATCCTTCTAAACTCATGAATCTATCTCATAACACCAAAAAATCTAAATATATAGCATAGTCAAATGCATAAATTTTGTATTTATAGTATTGTTATGTTGTAATTTTTTGTTATGTTTATTTATAACATATTGTTATCTTTAGGCTAACAATATATGGGACTCTTCTATATATTTCGTTAGATATTGTTGATAACAATTGTTTCATATTTTGGTAAAAAAAATTCACCTCCTATGTTTTAAACTCAATTCATGGTTGATAATTAATTTAATTTCTGTTAGAATTGGATTCAAAATTCATCACCATTTTAAAAAAAAATAGCATTGATTTTGTATTATTTCATTTTAATACTAAAAGTATTATAAAAATATAGTAAAATCAATAGTAATTTCATTAAATTTATAGAATCATAATTATTTCATTTTATTTTTAATTAATAAATATGTTTTCATACATATTAAAAAATAAATAGGGTAAACTACACAAATAGTCACTAAAGTTTAAGTAAGTTTTCGTTTTTTTCACCGAACGTTCAAAAGTCACAAATTGATCAGTAACATTATTAATTTATAACAAAATGATCCCTTGATGTTAACAACTGTTCACCTCGATAACAGAAAGCTGAGCTAGATCGTTGAGAGCTAAGCTGGATAACTGTTTAAGTCCATGCTTGATGATTCAGTCACGTTGGTAACTTTATGTTGATGAAGAAGCACCTTCGACAACGACAGAGCCTGTGACTGAGCAGACGATCATGACAGTGGAGGAGAAGCCACTGAAATATCCGAACCAAAGGAGGCAAAAATAGAGAAAAAGAAAGGAGAAGAGAAACGACAAAGGAAGATACACCCGAAGCTGGAGAGAAACCAAACCCACCCCCGGCGAGACTAGTAAGTCTGAGGACACAACTACCGCTACCACTCCAGAGCCGTCGCTTTCGACGACAACTCCGCCGCTGTTGAAAGTGGAGAACCCTCCATTAAAACATAAAGAAAAGCAAAAATCAATGAAGGTAGAAACAAAAACCAAAGCTCATTTGGCTCCTTTTAATTATTGATGATACTTTAAATAATACTGTCTTATTTTAATAAAAAAACTATTTTTTTTCTAAGATAACGCTGTAATCTCATCTTCACCTCTCCTTTCCACGAATGCCTTTTCGCTGACCGTATCACAACTTCACTACTTTCCAGGCTGGGACAAAGCTACATATTGGCATGGAGGGGTTGTTCGTTGTTGCCCTCTTAAAATTTTTGGTATAATGATATTTTAAGTCATTTTTAGTTTAAATATTAATTAAATAAGGCTTTTGTCTCTCTTAATTTTTAGATTTAAATATTTAATCATTTCTTATTCTTTTGATATAAAACGTTTTTACTCCCTCAACATTTTATCTTAGCTCCATCCCTGTTTCCAAGAACACCGTTTATGGGTGTTTATTGAAGCAAAACAAAATTTTTGGGGGAAAAGGCTGTCCTTCTGCATTGTTCACTTGCACTTCTTTCACATATAGGGAAAAGGCTAGTCCTTCTGATCTACTAATTGCATTGACTCCAACTCTGACAGCAGTAGCGACTCCGACACCAAAATATGTAAACCTCACTTATTTGCTATCTGTGTCTGATTTGTTTCACACATTCCTTAATCACCTTGAATCAACTAAACTCATTGACATCTTCCAGTGTGAAGATCAGTGGTCCAGGTAAACGTTTAACGATCTAACTCAGCCTTCCATTATTGATGTTAATGGTTGTTAACATCAAGAGATCATTTTGTTATTAACTGATAACGTAAGTGAACAATTTATATCTTTTGAAAGTTCAGTTGAGAAAACAAAAACTTACTCAAACTTTAGTTATTATTCATGTAATTTACCTAAATAAATATTACACAATATACAACATCTACTCATAATATATATAAGTTTGTCATATCTTTAATATTTATAAATATTAAAAAATTATAAAATAGTATGTTATAATCTTTATTATGTTTAAAATATTAATTATACAATTTTAATATTTATAATATAAAATTTTAATCTTTAAACTAACAATTTCATTTGGACTCTTTTATGCATTTCCGTTATATACTTCATTAGATATTTTCAACGACAAGTACTTAATATTCTGCTAAAAAGAAAAAAATAGATTAAAATTTTATTCAGTTCATAGGATTTGAGCTCAATAGATACAAAAATCAATCTCGTTACTTTGCAGCTACGACTATCGAATATATTATTTTATAATTGTAAATTAATTTACTTCATGTTATAATTGGATTGAAGTTTCATCACTATATCAAAAAATTAACTTTGATTTTATATTAATTTATTGGGTAAATTACATGCATACTCACTGAATTTTACTCTCTTTCCTATTTCACTCATCGTACTTTCAATTTTTTTCAATTTACTCATTGAACTTTAGACATTGAACTCGTTTGATCACTTATTTGATGACATGGATTATTTTATTATTTTCCCATATGACATGTCATATTTTTATTAATATTTTAATACTATTTAGGAATATAATAATAAAATAAATTTAAAAATATTAAAATATACATCCAAACCCTAAAATTAAAATTCCCACCCCCACATTCAAGTTTCAGTGGTGGCTGCCACAGTGGTCTCCGGTGGCCATTTTTTGGTGTTAAATCATTGATTAAGTCTAGATAATTTCTTTTTCCCTTTTGGTATTGAATCATTGATTGCTTTGTTGGAATTTTTGTTGTGCTTAGGGTTTGGTTTTGAACTAATCAACAAAGGGTTAATTCCATGGTTGTGTTGATTGGTTTGGTTGAGGGTTGCGAGAGATGAACAAGAGAGTGAAGGCGAAAGGTGAGCTTGACCGTTCGTTGGTGGGGAGGGTTATCGCTGGTGGAAGGGTGAACTTGTCAAGGGTGATGGTGGATAGAGTTGTAATTTGAGGATTAGAGTTTGAGATATAATTTAAGGGTATAATTATAATTTTATTTTAATCATATTTGGTATTAATATATTAATAAAATATGACACATCATATGAGAAAATTAATAAAATAATCCACATCATCTTAGAGCGGGAAAAAATTCATTGTCTAAAGTTTAGTCAGCAAATTTAAAAAAAAATTGAAATTACGATGAGTGAAATAAGAGAGAGAGTAAAGTTCAATAAATAAGTGTCTTATTTACCCTAATTTATTTTAATGTTATAAGTATTATAAAAATATAGTAAAATCAAGGATTAATATAAAAAAGTGACTAAACTATACCATTTTTCCATATAGGTATTTTCGGTTAATTCAGGTGCCTAATGTTTTCAACATGATACTTTTATATGTCTGGATCGTTACCACCATTAAATTCTACCACTAAATGACACGTATCACATTTATAAAATTTTGAAATTTTTATTTTTTAAAGAATAAAATATTATTAAAAATTTAAAAAAATAAACCTCGCCCAACCCATGTCCTCCCTTCCCGTATGCTTTTCAGTTTTCCCATTCCCAAATGGTCAAAGGCTAAACGATCGACCAAATGGCCAAACGACTGGTTGCCACAACCGTCTAAACGATCGATTACCATGATCAACCAAAGGAATTTAAGGGAATGAGTATTAGGGATTTTATGGATTGAAGTGTAGAGATTTGAGAATTTTAGTTTTTGAGATGATAACAAGGGTTATGATTGTTTAGTGGGTGGTCGATGATATATGGGTGGCCGTTCGCCATTGTAGGATGGTCGGAGATGACCGACAGTTGAAGTAAAAGGGGGTTAAAATAAGATTTTTTCAGAATTTGGGGTAATTTTTCAAATTTTAAAATTTTTAAGGTTTTTAAAATATCAATTTATGTTTTTTGAAATAAATTATCAAAAAAAATAAATAAATATGAGATGTGTCACTTTTTAATGGCCATTACAACCGAGACATCAAAAGTGATAACATTTGTAACATTAGATATCTGGATTGACCCAAAAAAAGTTCAAACACCTTTTTGAAAAAAAAAATATAGTTTAAACACTTATATATATATGTTAAGCCTAAAATCATATCATAAATAATAATTTTATGATATTTTTAAAATCATAAATATTTTATTTTCCTTTTAATTAATAACTATATTTTTACACACATATTAAAATATAAATATAACTCAATTATATAAAACATATACATATTGTCGTAACCGGTTTTCGCCCGGGCACGAATTTATTTGTTTGGCGGGAAAAGTGATGTGAATAAATGGTTTTGAAAATAATTTGGGAGTCGCCATCGGCCTTTTGGGTCAGGTAGGTCGAATACCTAAAAATTATTTTTTTTAAAAGAGTTAAGAAAACATCAATTAAAAAAATTTGAACTGATCTGCATTTATAACCAAAAATTCGTTCTTTTTAATAATAAAAAGGGATTCGTGGTCGGTTACGTTTAGGGAAGGATTAGCACCCCTACAACGCCCAAAATTGGTACTTTTTAATTATAAATTGTCTCTATTATTAAAATTTTAAAAATTCAAAAATATATTTAATTTATAATTCTATTATTTCAAAATTATATAAAAAATATTTATTTATTTAAAAATATCCGAAAAGAACTTCTAGGTGCCTTAAGACAGCTCTTTTCTTTGATATTGATAAATATTAATTTAAATAATATTGTTTACTTTTTAATTTTAAAATATCAGAATAGGACATCCAGTTGTATTAAGACTGTCCTTTTCTTCGATATTAAAAATAAATATTTAAAAATACTATTTATTATATATTTATAAATATAAAAATATTTAACAATATAATAAAATAAAAATACAAATACTACTAAAATAATATATTTAAAAACAATAAAATAAATGAAAACATATAAAATAACTGACTAAATTACAATAAAAATAAAATTAAAAATCTAATTCATAATTAATCAAAATTATAGGGATTAAATATGTTATTTCTTTATTTTATTTATTTGGTGACTAAAATAAAATTATCTAAAATTCGGATATTAGAATCAAATAAATTAAAAATATAAACTAGGGATTAGAATATTATTTATTAAAATTAATGGATTAAATCTATAATTTATCCTAAATATATTATTTTAATATGAAGGACTAAAATAAAAGAAATTAAAATTCGAAGACTGAATTAAAAATATTATAAATTCAATTTAGTGACTAAAATGTAAAGTTTACAAGTTTGGAGGACTGCGGACGGGGTTTAACTATTTTATAATTACGCGCATAGTCCTTCCCGAAACGACGTCGTTCGGGAAGGACTATATATGGTCCAAACCGGTTGGCCCGAAGGGCCAGCCTTCATTTTTCATTTCACTCTCTCTCTCTAAACTGAGAGAGTTTTAAAACTCTCTGCCTTCTCTCTAGCTTCCCTCATCGGAGGGAAGTCGGTCACCGGTCGGCCACCGTGTGCCGCCGTGAATGTCACCGCCGGCCACCGGGAAAAAATTATTTTTATATTAATAGATAGATCGGACCGTCCTAAGGACGGTCCCGGTGTTCTTTTCCCTTAAAAAGCTCCTAATCGGAGCGAATCTAAAAAAATACCTTCGATGTTTCGAAGGTTCTGACGAGATCCGGTGGTCGAGGCTTCCTCGGTAAGTCTCTTCTTCCTTTTTCTTTTTTTTTTCTTCTGGTTCTTTGCTGCTGAGATCGTTGGTAATAGTTTGTATCTTCTCTGGTTTTTTTTTTCTGTCTCTCTCTTTTTTTTTCTGTCTCTCTGTCCCGTTCTCTGTCTCTCTCCCTCTTTTTTTTTCAGGTTGGGGTGGTGGCTTTTATAGCCACCACCGTTGTAGCCGTCGGACCGGTCCGAAGAGGGGGTCTCGGTGAGTCACCGGACTACCAGTGGTGACTCACCCCGTAGCCGTGGCGTAGACGGCTGGCGTTGGAGCTTCTGGAGCGTTCGGTTGGGACGTGGCAGCGGCGGAGGCGGCGAGATAGCAACGGCGGCCGCGTGTCCCTAGGGTATCAGACCCTAGGGTTTCCATCTGGGGCAATCTGGACCGTTGGATCGTGCCAGATCCAACGGTTGTGATGAGGCGGCTGGTTTAGATTAGGGTTAGGAAACCCTAACTGGAAACCCAAATGTTTAGGGTTTCTGGTTTGATTTGGACCGGTTCTGGTTTGTTTGTAACTGGGCCGGTCCAGTTGTAATTGGTCTGTAATTATTATTTATATATATATGTTTAATATATATTTAATAATAATAATAATAATGATGATAATAATAATAATAATAATAATAATAATAATAATAATAATAATAATAATAATATTAATAATAATAATATGGATAAAAAATTAATATCTTCAGCTGCCCCTCTTTGCTCATTCTTGTGTTAACAAGAATAGGGCAAAGATGAAAAGATAATAAATTTTTTTATCCATTTTGACTTTACTTTGATCATGATGGAGATATTGAATAAATTCTTCTCTCTCTCCAGATAAGTTCTTCTTATTATGAACTTTCTGCTGGGGATGATGATGACCTCCTTTCTGTGATAGAGTCATTCAAAAGGTTGAATAAGCTCTTGATGAGTTCTTCTCATTATGAACTTTTTCTATAAAGGTTGATGCTAATCTATCTCCTTCTGCGATAGAATTATGCAAAAAGTTGAACAAGTTCTTCTTATTATGAACTTCTTCTTTCTTCTTCAGATGACGAGTTCTTCTCATTATGAACTCTACCTGGCAATGTTGATCCATCAAATGATGAATTCAAGCAAAAGGTTTAACAAATTCTTCTCATTATGAACTTCTTCTTCCTTCTTCAGATGAGTTCTTCTCATTATGAACTTTCTCTGGAAAAGCTGATCCATCAAATGATGGATTCAGGTAAAAGGTTGAACAAATTCTTCTCATTATGAACTTCTTCTTCCTTCTTCAGATGAGTTCTTCTCATTATGAACTTTCTCTGGAAAAGCTGATCCATCAAATGATGGATTCAGGTAAAAGGTTGAACAAATTCTTCTCATTATGAACTTCTTCTTCCTTCTTCAGATGAGTTCTTCTCATTATGAACTTTCTCTGGAAAAGCTGATCCATCAAATGATGGATTCAGGTAAAAGGTTGAACAAATTCTTCTCATTATGAACTTCTTCTTCCTTTTTCAGATGAGTTCTTCTCATTATGAACTTCTCTGGAAAAAATAATCCATCAAATGATAGATTTGAATCTTTGCTAAAGTCTTTGAAATTCCTGTTAAAAATTCAACAAGAATAAAAATGAATGAAAATGCACCTATTTTTGTAAATACCTAAAATATGATGCATGAATGTTAATTTATTTGATTTCAGACTGGTGAATTGAGTATTTCTTCAATTGTAAAAACCCAATAGATCTTTCTTCTTCAAATTAGAGAATCTATCTTCTTTGACAAATGTAAATGTAGATATTATGTAACAAAACCTCTTGAGAATAAAACTCAATAGTATAGGCTCTTGAAAAACTTGTATTCATACAACATGTTGATTCTGATAACAACTCATCTGATTATGAAGTGACCTTTCAAGATGATTTCACAAATATCGATAGTTCTTCTAATACCGAGAAATCTTGAATTCTGATTCTGATGAGGAGAATAAACTGTTATACTTGACAAAAATGGGATTCTCAAGTGCTGAAGCTTCAATAGCCATGTAGAAATGTGGTCCAGATTCATCAATTGTAAAATTGATAAATTTTATATGTGTTGTGCAAATGACTAAGGCTGCTGATGCACTTCTTCTGGTAAAAGATAGGAAGTCATTATGCAATGATCCCAATTACAAGAAAAGGTGAAACTTGGGCTATGATTTTTTGAGAAAGGAATAAGCAAAAGAAGCTTGAAAAGAAACTTCTTAATGAAGACGATCATGCAGTTCATCTTTTAATTCCAATGATTGGTTCTGTAATTTTTACCAAACCAGATTAGATAACTCAAAGAACACTTTCAAAAGATGCTATTGGCAAATTCATCTTCCAAATTCAATGATTGGTTCTGCCAAATCAGATCAGATAACTCAAAGAACACTTCCAGAAGATGCTATTGAGCAAATTCATCTTCCAAATTCAATGATTGGTTCTGCCAAATCAGATCAGATAACTCAAAGAACACTTCCAGAAGATGCTATTGAGCAAATTCATCTTCCAAATTCAATGATTGGTTCTGCCAAATCAGATCAGATAACTCAAAGAACACTTCCAGAAGATGCTATTGAGCAAATTCATCTTCCAAATTCAATGATTGGTTCTGTCAAATCAGATCAGATAACTCAAAGAACACTTCCAGAAGATGCTATTGAGCAAATTCATCTTCCAAATTCAATGATTGGTTCTGCCAAATCAGATCAGATAACTCAAAGAACACTTCCAGAAGATGCTATTGAGCAAATTCATCTTTCAGTTAATGATTGGACTAAGATATCACAACACTTATTTGATGTAGAGCCAGAATTTGTAGATTCGAAGTATTTCCATGCTACTACACTGAAAAGGGCTATATTCATAATTCTGCCAATTAAGAATAGATTTTCTCTTATTCTGCTTCCTCCATGTGCTGATGCTTTTCCATTGACAAAGAAATGATGGCTTTCATGGGATCCAAGAACAAAGTTGAACTGTTTATAAACATGTACAGGAAGTGCCAAATTGACAGAAAGGATCTGTAAGGCTTTTGAAGCTTATGACAATGAGCCACCTTCGAATGTCCAGAAGTATGTTCTTGATGAGTGCTGAAAATGGAATCTAGTATGGGTTGGAAGGAATAAAGTTACTCCACTTGAACCTGATGAGGTGGAAATGCTTCTAGGTTTCCTTAAAAAACCATACACAAGGATCTGTATAGAGACATATTTCCCAGTGATATCAATGTCTTGTTTCCTTTTGTTGGAATCAGTGCTGCAAAGATCACCTTCTATTGTCTTAGTATATTTTTGAAAACAGATGTGCAAGAACTGAATGGTGATCGGTTGGAGCAATTGATGAGTAGATTTGGCGGATTCGACTTTGTTGTAGGTAGGATCCCGTGTAATAATCTTGATGTTCATGGCTTTAAGCTAGTGATGATTTGCTTACTTTGTATTCCATGTATTCAAAGTATTAACATAAAGTGATATTCAGAAATCTTTAAATTATTTCAAAATTATGTTAAGTCAATAGAAAAGAATAAATTGAATTTCCAAAAATAAATTGAATCTCCAATAAATTGAACTTGAAATATATAGAATTGTATTCAAAGTTATGGCAAGCATAAGAATGATAAAAATTCAAATGTCTCAACAAATTATAAGCATAAGTATTTCTAAATTAATCAAGTTGACACAATTTAGAGAAATGATGTAAGCTTTTGTCTGGAAGATCTCAAACGTTGTCAAAATGCTTATAGATGTGAAGTTTCTCCCAAACTGTCAAAATCTTCAGAAAGTTCAATTGCCAGATGCCTAATATCAACCTGCATTTGAGCCGCCTTTTCAGATTTTCAACTCAAATCCTTCCTTTGGTTATAAGATGCCCTTTACGGGTTTTCACCTTGACCCCCCCCTTTTTCTTTTTTTCTTTTTTTTTCTTTCTTTTTTTTCTTTTTTTTTCTTTTTCTTTTTTCTTTTCTCTTCAAGCATAATATTTCTTGACAGAATCCGAGTTTATTGGATTTCTCAGAATTTTTCCATCCATTTCTGCCAATATCAATGCTCCTCCGGAAAAGGCCTTTTTCACAATGTATGGCCCTTCCCAATTAGGCATCCATTTCCCACGGAAATCTTTATGTATAGGCAAAATCTTTTTTAGTACTAGATCACCCTCTTGGAATGCTCTTGGATGTACTTTTTTGTCATGAGACTTCATCATCCGTTTTTGATACATCTGTCCATGGCAAATAGCTTTCAATCTTTTCTCCTCAATAAGGTTCAATTGATCAACTCTAGCTTGGATCCATTCAGATTCATCCAATTTTGTTTCTCTCAATATTCGAAGCGATGGAATCTCAACTTCAATTGGTAAGACTGCTTCCATCCCGTAGACTAAAGAAAAAGGCGTTGCCCCAGTAGATGTTCGAACAGTAGTTCGGTATGCATATAGAGCAAAAGGTAACTTCTCGTGCCAATCTTTGTAAGTTTCAGTAGTCTTTGTAATGATTCTCTTGATGTTCTTATTTGCTGCTTCAACTGCCCCATTCATCTTTGGACGATATGCCACTGAATTTGCATGTTTGATCTTAAACTGTGCACAAAGTTCGGTCATCATTTTGTTATTCAGGTTCAGAGCATTATCTGTAATGATCCTCTCTCGTAGGCCATATCGACAAACTATCTCTTTCTTTATGAATTTGCAGACTGTGGACCTCTTAATATTGGTGTATGAAGCAGCTTCAACCCATTTGGTAAAATAATCAATTGCCACAAGGATGAAACAATGTCCATTCGATGCTTTTGGTGTGATTACTCCAATGACATCTATTCCCCACATAGAAAATGGCCAGGGTGCTGTCATTACATGTAAAGGAGATGGGGGTACATGAATCTTGTCTGCATATATCTGGCACTTATGACATTTCCTTGCATAATCAATGCAATCTGTGTACATGGTAGCCCAATAGTATCCATATCTCATTATTTTTCTGGCCATGGAAAGACCATTTGCATGTGTTCCACATATTCCGCTGTGTACTTCTTCAATGACATTTCGAGCTTCGCTAGTATTTAAACATCTCAATAGCATTTGATCACTGCTTCTTCTATACATAATCTCTCCATCAAGAAAATATCCAGCAGCCATTCTTCTCAAAGTTCTTTTATCAATTTCTGATGCATTTGGTGGATAACTTTGATTTTTGATATATTGCAGAATATCATGATACCACGGTTTACCATCTACCTCTTCTTCCACACTATAACAATGTGCAGGAATTTCATATACTTGCATTTTGATTGGCATCATATCAACTTTCTTAGTTGCCTGAAACATAGCAGCTAATGTAGCCAAAGCATCTGCCATTTGATTTTCTTCTCGAGGGAGATAATTGAAGGTAACTCTCTCAAATTCTTTTACTAATTCGAGGGTAAAATTTCGGTATTCCAACAATTTGGGATCTTTTGTTTCCCATTCTCCTCGCAATTGATACACCACTAACGATGAATCTCCATATATCTTGAGAAATTTGATTTTTCTTTCTATAGCTGCTTTCAACCCCATGACACAAGCTTCATATTCCGCCATGTTATTGGTGCAAAAGAACTCCAGTCTGCTTGTAAAGGGATAATAAATATTTTCTGGAGAAATTAACACTGCCCCAATTCCTCGTCCCAAAGCATTAGATGCTCCGTCAAAATAAAGCTTCCAAGTTGCAAATGCATCATTTGTTTTGACTTCTTCATTCATGGATATGCATAACAGATCTTCATCGGGAAAATTGAAGTTCAAAGGCTGATAATCATTTGATACACGACTGGCCAAAAAATCAACTATGACACTTCCTTTTATCGCTTTTTGGTTGACATAGATAATATCAAACTCAGATAATAATATCTGCCATCTAGCCATTCTGCCTGTCAAAGCTGGTGATTCCATTAAGAACTTTAAAGGATCAAGTTTGGATATCAACCAAGTAGTATGGTATAACATATATTGTCTGAGTCTTCGAGTAGTCCACACCAAAGCACAACATAATTTTTGTATTGGTGGATATCGAACTTCACAATCGGTAAATTTCTTGCTCAGATAATAAATAGCTTTTTCTTTCCTTCCTGATTCATCATGCTGTCCTAGTACACATCCCATCGAATTTTCGAAGACCGTCAAGTAGAGAATTAATGGTCTATCAGGTATTGGTGATACTAAAATGGGGGCATTGGATAAATACTTCTTAATAATATCCAAAGTTTCTTGACATTCTTCATTCCAGACTTCAGGATTATTCTTTCGAAGTAATTTGAACACTGGATCACATTTGTCAGTTAATTGAGAAATGAACCGAGATATATAATTTAATCTCCCCAAAAAGCCTCGAACTTCTTTTTTTGTATTGGGTGGTGGAAGATCTTGAATTGCTTTTACTTTATCTGGATCAATCTCGATTCCTTTTTTGCTGACCACAAATCCCAAGAGTTTTCCGGAAGTTACCCCAAAAGTGCATTTAGCGGGGTTAAGCTTTAATTGATATCTCCTCAATCTCTGGAAAAGCTTTCTCAGATTTTGAATATGTTCTTCTTCCGTTCTGGATTTGGCAATCATGTCATCTACATATACTTCAATCTCTTTGTGCATCATGTCATGAAACAAAGTTACCATGGCTCTTTGATATGTTGCCCCTGCATTTTTCAATCCAAATGGCATCACTTTATAACAGAATGTGCCCCACATGGTTATAAATGTTGTTTTTTCCATGTCTTCAGGATTCATTTTTATCTGATTATATCCTAAAAAGCCATCCATAAATGAAAACCATGCGTGTCCTGCAGTATTGTCCACCAATGTGTCTATGTGGGGTAATGGAAAGCTATCTTTCGGACTAGCTTTGTTGAGATCTCTGTAATCCACGCACATTCGAACTTTTCCATTTTTCTTTGGTACGGGAACAATGTTGGCTACCCATTCTGGGTATTTAGATGCCTGTAGGAAACCTGCATTGATCTGTTTCATCACTTCTTCTTTGATTTGCAACAACATTTCTGGCCTCATTCTTCTGAGCTTTTGTTGAACCGGTTTATATTCTGGATTGATTGGAAGCTTGTGTATCACTATATCTGTGCTTAAACCGGGCATATCTTGATAAGACCAGGCAAAGATATCTTTGAACTCTTGAAGGAGATTTATCAATTCTTGTTTTATCTGGACTGTCAGAGTGGTACCAATTTTCACCTCTTTTATTTCTTCATCTGTTCCCAAATTCACAGTTTCAACCTCTTCCTTGTGTGGTAGAATTTGTTTGTCCTCTTTTTCTACCAATCTTAATAGTTCAGTAGGAATATCACATTCCAGTTCATCCTCACAACCATTGATTTCTTCCAGACATATAGGCTGCTCTAAATTTATCACTGGATTAAATTTAGGAATAAACATGCTATTAACACTGTGACACCTGCAAATTTAAATCGGACATATTTCCGAAAGAATATAGTAAATTTATGAAATAAATAAATGTAAGAATGTAAGAAAATGTAAAGAATGATTGCCATCTGAAAATTTTAAAGGAAATTTCTTATATTTAACATAATTTCTTTTACAAGATAACAAAAAGTTTTCATATTTTTGAGCTAAACATAAAGATTAGTTCTGAATATTACTCTGCATTAATATTAAAAACTATAGGAAGATCTTCAGTGGTCCAATTGGTGAGTGTTTCTCCAGGAAGACATGGTCGAATCCTATCCAAGTATTTGCCAGTTTTGTTGTCATTCATGACCATGTTGACAAATAATCCATTCATAGCTTCTTCAACTATGTCTTGATCTTTCGTCAACTTCTCTTCTTTAAAGGCTTCAAAAGCTGCTGTTCTACATTAATTGTTCCCCCTGATCTGAATGTTGTCTTCAACTGTGGGAAAGACATGTGTTTCCAAAGGATTTCTCCTTCTTTCAATTTTGCCTTTCTGTCTTCACATCTTCTTTTCATCTCTTTGTTCTTTTGCTGAAAATTGGGCTTAAACCCTAGCCCAAAACGGTCTTTTTTCATCTTTATACTGATAGGAACTGAAATCCCTTGAAGATTCTTTCCTAGACCTCTCCCAGCTTTAGCTCTGATGCCTAAAGTTTGTTGTACCGTCATCTTGGTGCAATCAGACAATCTGGGATATGGAATTTGGCTTCCTTCTGCAATAAAGGTTGCATTTACAAATTCAAGAGCTCGAAAAGAGCATTCAAGAGCCTCATCATTGGTGTCGATATATGGAACATCGCTTGTTACAGATGCAATGATTTCTTCTTCAGCACTGACGCATATTAGTTGTCCATCAACAACAAATTTCAATTTCTGATGTAATGAAGAAGGAACGGCTCCTGCTGAATGAATCCATGGCCTCCCTAATAGACAATTATATGTGGGGTGGATGTCCATCACCACAAAGTCAATATTGTACACGACTGGGCCGATTAGCAACGGTATTTCCATTTTCCCAAGCACTTCTTTTTGAGTACCATCAAATGCTCGTACCACATTCTGATAACTCTTCATGTGTGATTGATCCAGACGCATTCTTTGAAGTGTAACTAGAGGCATCAAGTTGAGAGCAGATCCATTGTCAATCAATACTCCTGGCAACACATGACCATGACAATGTGTCGTGATGTTCAAAGCTTTTACTGACCCCATTCCGCCTTCTGGTATTTCATCATCTGTGAACGTTATGTAATTGTCAGCGGCTATATGTCCCACAATTCTGTCAAGTTTATTGAGGGATATATCTTCGGGGATAAATGTTTGATTGAGAATTTTCATCAAAGCATTCCTATGCGCTTCTGAATTCATCAATAGATCAAGAATAGAAATTCTCGCTTGTTGTTTGTGTAGTTGTTCAACCACACTATACTCACTATGTTTCAGGAATTTCAAAAATTCTTGAGCTTGTTTTTCTGTCACAGGCTCATTGAATGCTGGAAGGGATTCATCTTCAAATACCTTCTGAGGTATTGCCATGGATTTTCCTTTTGCTTTCATTTGTTATGAAGCATTGGATGTTTCGGGAGAGTAACATCTCCCACTTCTTGTAAAGAAACCGACCTCGCTTACTGCTTCAGACGTCGATGTGGTAACCAAACTCTGTATTTTCTCTTCTGTTTTATCTAGAGAAACAGATCCTCCTACCATTGAAAATTGGTAGTATAATTCCAAGGTACCCTGCGGGTATCTTTGTATGGAAATGGTAGAGGAGTGGTAATAACTACTTTTGGCTTTATTGGTGCATGAATCGCCGTAGATGATTTCACATTAATGATCACAGGATCATTTATTCTTTGACTTGGTTTAGAATCCTCTGATGAGCAAACATCATCTTCTTTTTTCCCAGGTTCTTCTTCAAAGAATTCTATTTCTCTGTTGTTCATCAACTTTTGCACCAAATCCCTAAACTCAGGACATATTTGAATTTTATGCCCTTTCTTCTGATGATATTCACAATAATTCTTGCCTTCATTCTGCTTTGGCCTGAATTGTTGTGGAATTATACCGGCTAAAGAGAGTTGTTGGAATACCCAAACAAACGGAGATTTAATTTCAGAAATGTCAGTTTTGCTTTCTTTCTGTTCTCTTCCTGAATTGCATTTACGTTTTTATCTCCATGATTTGGCAATGGATGATTTGATGCAGATGGTGTATTGAATTCCAACTTCCCGGTGTTGATCAAATTTTGAACCACCCTTTTGAATGCTAAACAGTTTTCAATGGAATGACCCGTAATTCCTTCATGGTAAACACAGTGTGCCTTTGTATCATACCAAGGAGGAAATGGTGGTTGCATGGGAACCAAAGGATAAGGCCGTATAACATCTGCTTTTAACAGCGAATCATAGATCTCTGCATATGGTACTGGTAAAGGTGTAAAAGACAACCTTTCATTTTCCTTTCGAGATCCTCTGGACTCTGCTCGATTAGTGTTTGTTTCCTCTTTCTTAACCCTTGGCTGGGTTATTGTAACGCTTTTCGATGAATCCTTACTGTAAGAATTTGCATTGTTAACTTCATTCTCCTTTTTCCGGTATGTAGGTCTTTTGGAACTAGACCCATCATTTGATTCAATCTTGCCACTTTTCAAGACATTTTCAATTAATTCTCCAGAAATGACCAAATCTGCAAAATTTCTGGTTGCATTCCCCATTAGATGGTTTAAATAAGGAGCCTTCAATGTGTGGACAAACATCACTGTGGCCTCTTTTTCTGACAAAGGTGGTTGAACTTGGGCTGCAGTGTCACGCCATCTCTGGGCATACTGTCTGAATGTTTCGTTATTCTTTTTCTCCAAATTCTGGAGAGTCCATCTATCAGGAACCATGTCTGTTACATGGCGATACTGCTCTAAGAATGCTTTAGCCAGATCTTTCCAGGATCTAATGTTGGCTTTGGTCAATTGAGTATACCATTTTAAAGCCGGTCCTGTCAGACTATCCTGAAAGCAGTGAATTAACAATTTCTCGTCCTTCACATATCCTGCCATTCTTCGACAAAACATAGTAATGTGGGATGAAGGGCATGTAGTACCATTATATTTATCAAATTCGGGAGCCTTGAACTTAATGGGAATGATTAAGTCTGGAACCAAACTCAACTCACTAGCATCAAACCCATAGAGCGATTCAGTTATTTCCACGGATTTCATTCGTTCTTCTAAGCTCTTGATCTGTCTGGTCAGTTCTTCATTTACTTTTTGTTTCTCATTCAGCTTATTCAAATCTGGGATCAAATGCTCAGTATTCATATCTCCTATTTTCACCTCTGATATAAGCGGAATTTTGCTTGAAGAGGCAGGATCCACTTGTTGATCTTCATGTGGTTGGCTTCTTGTAATGCAGATGTACGAGCATTGATTTGTATAGGTATAGTACCAGAGTGATAAATTGGTTCTGGTGGAAAACCTAGAGGATATATGGGTTCTTGGTCAAAAGATACAGGATTTTCATGCATTTTTCCACTGATAGCCTGCCTTTTAAACATGTCCTCTATCTTCTTCATCATACTGTCTTGTGAATTTGCAATACTGGCTTCAATTTTTTCCAGCTTCATTCTCATTTCTTCTTGTTCTTTATGATGTTGTTCCTCAATACGCTGTATTTTATCCTCCATAATTCTCCTAGTAGCTTGTCTAGTACCGTAGTGATGTAATATTTCTCTTTTGGCCAGAGTAACTGCGATTTGAAAAATCTTTTAATATTATTTTTTCAAATTTTAATTAATGAATTTTAACTTAATAAATAAAATAATTCATAGCGAAAATTATGAAATGAATGATGAATGTATGCAAAATGCATGTATGTAAAAAACATTGATCCCAAAAAGTTAACTGTCATAGAACAACTTTCATTGGCATACAAAAGTTTCTTTATAATATTTCATAACTACAGATAAGGCATAGCTTTCCTATTAAGCTCTATAATTTCTTTCATTAACCATGACACCTTCTTTCCGTACTTAGAAACTGGATCAACATGATGCTCAATTATTTTGGCTTCAACAGCTAATTCCCCAACATATCTAGCAACTTCGCTCATTTGTACCATGGCCTCGAACACCATATTGCTTCTTTCTTCACTCCTTTCGACATAGAACTCAGTTGACTTTTGCCATTGTTCATCGTTCCTTCAAGAGTTTGCTCTAACTCAGTGATTCTGACTTGACAATTGTGCAGAATTTTTCAAGATCTCTAATGCGTCTTCGTAGTGAAGCATTTTCCTCATTACTTTCTTTGAGATCATTAGGTCCTAGACGAACCTTTTCTTGAAACAATGATTCTTCAAGTTGCAAAATGTAAGCATTAAACTCTGAGTTTTTATTTCTAGACTGATCCAGATCTTCTTCAAGTTTTGTTCGTGCTTCTTGTGTTCTTTGATTAAGCTTCTGGATTTGAACATCCTTGTTTCTACATCTTTGCATCCAATTGCTAGCCACCTCCTGCTCTACCTCAAGTCTGGTGTTGAAATTTTTCCTTTCCAGCTCCCATTTTTCCTTTTCAATATTGGATTCTTCCATCTTTTGGCCTCTGACTTCAAGTTCAGCAATCAACTGGTTCATTTCAGATTCAAATCCCTTAAACATGATATTTTTCTCGCCTTCAAATTTATCAAAGATGTCATTCTTCATCTCTTCTAAATCTTTGGCTCGATCCCTTTCTCTTTGCATTTCATTCATGATCTCGCGGTGTTCAGCCTTGTGTTTTATAAATCGCTCTCTTCTGTCAACCTCGAAATCTTCCATTTTTGCTTTCCTTTTCCAGGCTTTTGAGTAGACGGTTATTCTTTCCTTTCAGATCTTCAACTCGTCTTTTCTCAATGTTCAATTCTCTGGTCATCTGTACCGTCGATTGGCTGGGTCCTGATGCTTTTCGGGATTTATATAACTCTTGGTAATTTTTCTGTAAGGATCTGTACTCATCCTCACCTTTTTCTTTATCTTTTCTCAACATTGCACATTGTGATGAATGAAAGTCAATGTCAACCCCCAACATAGCTTTATCTTGTCTCATTTGCTCTAACTCTTTCGACCAACCATCTCTTTCTGCTTCAAACTCAGCTCTCAAGATTTCAATCTCTGATGGAACCACCTTAATGAGATCTTCCATAGAAATATCCTCATTTTGATCTGGTAGAGGAATATTTTCGTTTTTTCTGACAGATCTCCAATCTTCATAATCAGGAGTTAGCATTTCTTTGCTGCTTTAGCTCGAATACAAAAAGTTGTTTTCCAAGCTGTAACGGCTTCCATGATATTTCTTTTATAATTTTTGCTGTGGAATGCGAACTCAGATGACTGTAGTCCAGCAGTGACAGGTACAAATTGACGACCTTCATACTGTCTTATAACCAGAAGTGGTGCATATCCAATTCCTCCCATAATCCGAGCAGCATTATCCAGTTGTAATCACCACACCTGTAAAAGAATTCCCTTTGTATTTGCCACGGGGCTCGCCAAACAACGTCATTGCTTTGCAGATTTCGAAAGGCATTAATCCACATATCTTTCTTAATTTCTTTAGGCCATTCCTGCTCCAGAAATTCCTTTAATGGTGAATAATCCGTATTAAAGCGTCGGTATGAAACCTTTTATGTTCTCCAGAAATGACTACGGATCCAAACATATAACAACTGAGTACACCCTGAGAATCGTCCACCTCCTAGCCTTCTGCAAGCATTTAACGATCTGAAGGTCTCTGCTAGGATTGCAGAAACAGGATTAATCTTCTTCGGTAGCTGTTCAAACAAGTCTACCACTGCAGCTTCAACATATCCCAATACTTTTGGGAAGATGACCATACCATATATACCCAGAGCAAATAAATCGAATCGTACTTTAATATCTGGATGGCTTTGAATAAGTTCTCTGATGTTGGTCCAAGCTATGCCTTCGCTTTCGCCTTTTTGTTTTGTACGGGATGCTACCCATTCTTCTCGTACCCCGGCAATCTTTGCTAATTTAACTCGAAAGGGTTGAGTTTTAATTGACTTTGAATATATTTGATTCTCCAAAGCACCTTCAAGATGTAACAAAGTTGTATATTCTTCAATAGTAGGGACCAAGTCCTCCTTATTGAAAGTGAAGCAATTGTACCCTGGATTCCAGAATTGAACTAGGGCTCTGAGTAATTCATCATCAACTTCAACATAGAGCAAATATGGGATGTCTCCGTAAGTCTGATAAAACTGCAATTTTTTGTTTGAATCCCAACTTTCCCAAATGCTTCGCAAATCTTGCATATCATTTCTTTTTAGTGAAACTGAAGCATAACTGGCCAAGTCAGATACATAATCATCCTGCAGACTGTCTCCTTCTTGTCTTTGTAAATCTTCAGCCCACTGTCTTACTTCTGAGTTTAGAATTACTTGACTTGAACACTTTTTATCCATAAATGAAGGCTTTCCAATGAGACAATTAACACAAGGATCAATGTCTTTTATCCTGTATAATGCAATGCAAACAGAAAAATAAAGAACACACAAAAAGAAAATAAATTAGTTTACATAATAAAGAAATTTAATAATAACATTTACATAAATATTCTTTATTTAAACATGCTTTTCTGAATTTAAATAATTTAAATAAACATGTAATTTAAACAATAAATAAATTAACAGAAAAGACAGAATTCATTTCTCCTGTGTGTACACCTATTTTGGACATAATTTCGGCATGACTTCGGATTGGAAGAGTTTCTAAGGTTTTTTATATGCAGGGTTTCAGATCTAGGAGTAAAGGTACTCGAATTGTCCATGTTAGTGCCCCCTTAGGCTGCTAACCCTCAATCCTAGTCCATTACAGACTAAAGTGGATCGAGTTCAATTCGAGGGGATACATTTCTCTATGCCTGACACGGAGAATAAATTCTCACGAAGATATAGAGCATATGAACCCCGAAAGTTACTTGCTAGGTCTGACACGGAGAATAAATTCTCACGAAGATGTCGCTTTCACTCCCACTTAAAAGGGACAACTCAATTATAGAGCTTTATGTAATGCAATGCAAGTGTTGTGTGTGAGGAGAAATGTTCAAACCTTCAACAGAGAAATAAATAATGAAATAAAATACTTGCAAATAAAATAAAAACATATAAATATTATGAAAATAATAAGTAAATATAAAGATTTTGAAAAGAAAGAAAAAATTAAATATATAGTTTTTAATTTTTAATTAATAGAGACAATTTATAATTGATTTTTAAAAGTTTGACCAGTCCCCAGCAGAGTCGCCAAGCTGTCGTAACCGGTTTTCGCCCGGGCACGAATTTATTTGTTTGGCGGGAAAAGTGATGTGAATAAATGGTTTTGAAAATAATTTGGGAGTCTCCATCGGCCTTTTGGGTCAGGTAGGTCGAATACCTAAAAATTATTTTTTTTTAAAAGAGTTAAGAAAACATCAATTAAAAAAATTTGAACTGATCTGCATTTATAACCAAAAATTCGTTCTTTTTAATAATAAAAAGGGATTCGTGGTCGGTTACGTTTAGGGAAGGATTAGCACCCCTACAACGCCCAAAATTGGTACTTTTTAATTATAAATTGTCTCTATTATTAAAATTTTAAAAATTCAAAAATATTTAATTTATAATTCTATTATTTCAAAATTATATAAAAAATATTTATTTATTTAAAAATATCCGAAAAGAACTTCTAGGTGCCTTAAGACAGCTCTTTTCTTTGATATTGATAAATATTAATTTAAATAATATTGTTTACTTTTTAATTTTAAAATATCAGAATAGGACATCCAGTTGTATTAAGACTGTCCTTTTCTTCGATATTAAAAATAAATATTTAAAAATACTATTTATTATATTTATAAATATAAAATATTTAACAATATAATAAAATAAAAATACAAATACTACTAAAATAATATATTTAAAAACAATAAAATAAATGAAAACATATAAAATAACTGACTAAATTACAATAAAAATAAAATTAAAAATCTAATTCATAATTAATCAAAATTATAGGGATTGAATATGTTATTTCTTTATTTTATTTATTTGGTGACTAAAATAAAATTATCTAAAATTCGGATATTAGAATCAAATAAATTAAAAATATAAACTAGGGATTAAAATATTATTTATTAAAATTAATGGATTAAATCTATAATTTATCCTAAATATATTATTTTAATATGAAGGACTAAAATAAAAGAAATTAAAATTCGAAGACTGAATTAAAAATATTATAAATTCAATTTAGTGACTAAAATGTAAAGTTTACAAGTTCGGAGGACTGCGGACGGGGTTTAACTATTTTATAATTACGCGCATAGTCCTTCCCGAAACGACGTCGTTCGGGAATGACTATATATGGTCCAAACCGGCTGGCCCGAAGGGCCAGCCTTCATTTTTCATTTCACTCTCTCTCTCTAAACTGAGAGAGTTTTAAAACTCTCTGCCTTCTCTCTAGCTTCCCTCATCGGAGGGAAGCCGGTCACCGGTCGGCCACCGTGTGCCGCCGTGAATGTCACCGCCGGCCACCGCATCCGGTGGCCGGAAAAAATTATTTTTATATTAATAGATAGATCGGACCGTCCTAAGGACGGTCCCGGTGTTCTTTTCCCTTAAAAAGCTCCTAATCGGAGCGAATCTACAAAAATACCTTCGATGTTTCGAAGGTTCTGACGAGATCCGGTGGTCGAGGCTTCCTCGGTAAGTCTTCTTCCTTTTTCTTTTTTTTTTCTTCTGGTTCTTTGCTGCTGAGATCGTTGGTAATAGTTTGTATCTTCTCTGTTTTTTTTTTTTTTGTCTCTCTCTTTTTTTTTCTGTCTCTCTGTCCCGTTCTCTGTCTCTCTCCCTTTTTTTTTCAGGTTGGGGTGGTGGCTTTTATAGCCACCACCGTTGTAGCCGTCGGACCGGTCCGAAGAGGGGGTCTCGGTGAGTCACCGGACTACCAGTGGTGACTCACCCCGTAGCCGTGGCGTGGACGGCTGGCGTTGGAGCTTCTGGAGCGTTCGGTTGGGACGTGGCAGCGGCGGAGGCGGCGAGATAGCAACGGCGGCCGCGTGTCCCTAGGGTATCAGACCCTAGGGTTTCCATCTAGGGCAATCTGGACCGTTGGATCGTGCCAGATCCAACGGTTGTGATGAGGCGGCTGGTTTAGATTAGGGTTAGGAAACCCTAACTGGAAACCCAAATGTTTAGGGTTTCTGGTTTGATTTGGAACGGTTTTGGTTTGTTTGTAACTGGGCCGGTCCAGTTGTCATTGGTCTGTAATTATTATTTATATATATATGTTTAATATATATTTAATAATAATAATAATGATAATAATAATAATAATAATAATAATAATAGTAATAATAATATTAATAATAATAATATGGATAAAAAATTAATATCTTCACATATAAAATATGTGTAATATTAAAATTTGTCACTTTTTTATATTTATAAATATTAAAAATTATAATTAATATTATAAATATGACTATTATAAACAAAACTTTATAGATTTGAATATGCTATAGATTTAGTTGTTTGATGTCTTTATTTTTAAAAGAACAGTAAAGATAAATTTATTATTATGGTTTAATTTTAAAGAAAATTGACAGATTCTAAGAAAAATATTGTTGAGTTTAAGGTATTTTTTGGTGAAACATATATAAAATTCACGTTGAAGAGGTCAAAATGAGTAAACTGTAAATTTTAGAGTCCAACAATCATCGAAGATTGTGGTAATTGACGACTGTCGATGACGATGGTGAGTAGAAACTGACGACGGGAGATTTTCATCAAATTTAGGGATCAAACTGATATTTTATCTAAAATTTAGGAGTCAAAATGATAGTATATATGAAGTTTAGGGTCAAATTAGTATTTTATCTAAAGTTTAGGAGTCAAATTAAAAATTAGTCCCCTTTGACTGACGTGTTATGTCATTAAGCGAATGACCAAAATGTAACAAAAGTGTAAGTGATAAACATTTAATAAATTAATAACACAAGTGACTGAAATATAACCTTTTTAAATTTGGTGAGTAAAACTATATAAATGTAAAAGGAAAGTCGTCAATTCAGTAATTATCTTTTTTCTTAGTTGAATTGATCAATTCCACTGATTAATCTCACATCCCTATTAACAATCTCTGCATGACACCAAAATTCAGGTAGGGAAGAATCAATTCACTTAATTTGTAATTGAGTGAACTATATGGATAGTATCTTATGCTTTTGGTTTGGTTGATTTTGATCACCTATTCGGAAAAAAGAATAATTTTGGTCTCTTGTATTATTGATTTATTTAATTTTAATTTCCTAACCATTAACTCTCGTTAATCCATAAATAAAACAAAAAATTAAGTTGATAATTAAAAAATATAAAAATAATTCACTATCCTCCTCCTCCCTTTCCCATCATTAAAATTGTCATTCAACATCTTGTATGGATAGAGCTAGGGGTGTAAACGAACCAAGTCGAGCTCGAGTATTGCCAAACTCGACTCAAACTCGAAAACTTTAAATGTAAGCTCGACTCGACTCGAAAACTCACGAGCCTAAAATTTTCAAACTCAACTCAAACTCGAAAGATAATAGTAAAACTCGATTCGAACTCGAAAAGACTCGAACTAAAAAAGAAATTCAAAAACTCAACTGAAACTCGATACTCAAGCTCGATTTAAACTTGAATCAAGCTTGATTGCTCACTACGCAGCTTTGTAAGTTAAACCAATGAATTTGAACTTTAATTTATAGGATCACTTGTAGAGCACTTGCTTCTATCTTAAAGACGTGGGATATCAAGACTTCCCTCCAAATTACTATCGCTTTCTTGTAATCCAAACGCCACTTTTCTCTCATCAAATTATCATACCGATGGTTCGTACCAAGCAAACTGCCAGGAAATCAACCGGCGGCAAAGCTCCACGCAAGCAGCTAGCCACGAAGGCCGCTAGGAAGTCGGCTCCGGCGACCGGAGGAGTAAAGAAGCCGCACCCTTTCAGACCAGGAACCGTGGCTCTAAGGGAAATCAGGAAATACCAGAAGAGCACTGAGCTCCTGATCCGAAAGCTTCCGTTTCAGAGGCTTGTCAGGGAAATCGCTCAAGATTTCAAGAAATGATCTGAGGTTCCAAAGCAGTGCCGTCGCCGCTCTTCAAGAAGCCGCCGAGGCTTATCTCGTCGGCCTGTTTGAGGATACCAACTTGTGTGCAATTCATGCGAAGAGGGTTACGATTATGCCTAAGGATATCCAGCTTGCTCGGAGGATTCGAGGCGAGAGGGCTTAGATTTGTTTGTTTCTCAGTTTTTCAATGTCTAGAATTCGAGATCTATGCTTTTGTTCATCTTATTGTATTTGCTCTCTGTAAATTTTTAATGTAAATCGGTAGAATTGTAGTGGATTTGTGGTTTCGTGATTTCGCCATGGAATTCGATTAATGAAATCAGATTAGTTTCTTCATATTGTAAGGTTAACCTTTATTAAAATTACTTATTTCTCCCCACATCTGATTCTAAAACCATAAAGTGTTGTACATTTTTTCACCCAGTAAAAAAATTTAAAATTTCTAATTTTTGTTGGGAACAAAATAAATTTTTGACAATTAAATGTACTACTTACAAATTAAATTACAACATACATCATTAAATTATGAATTTCGTTTTAATTTCAATTCAATTTAGGATACACAAAACAAAGAGTTGAAGAGAGAAAAAGAAAACCAAAGAAATGTGGACAGTGGAAGGTATTCAAGCCTGTGTTTTAGAAATGGAGTATTAGCATTTTAGGACCTGTTATATTTGTAATCTTCTGATTTCGTCATTAATCAAGGTTTACGTTTTTATGATTTGGGTTGTTAATTTATTTTTATCTTATGTTTTGATCACCGTTTGTTTTGATAATGGACCTATTGATTGATTTGACCAAGTGTGATTTATTAGTTTATTTACATATAAACCCTTTAATTTCATTAATTTCATTTTGCATAATTTGTATGTTACCTTCATGTGCATAACTTAACCCCTATCACATAATCGGGTTTAGGGCTTAGGACTTATGTTTTAGGGCTTAGGACTTATGGTTTAGGGCTTATGATTTAGGGTTTGAGATTTAGGGTTTATGATTTAGAGTTTAGAGTTTAGAGTTTAGAGTTTAGAGTTTAGAGTTTAAAATTTAGGGTGTAATCTAACATGTGTTTAATTAAATGAGCTTTTATTTTTTTAGTACCCTATCACATAATCGAATTAAGGGTTTATAATTTATGGTTTAGGATTTAAGGTTTAGAGTTTATAATTTAGGGTTTAGATTTAGGGTGTAATATAACATGTGCTTAATTAAATGAGCTTTTATTTTTCTTTTAGTAATATACAATGTAACAATTGGACTTGGGTTGCTTAATTAAAAAAATTAAAAATTGACGGTAGTTGTATTATAGAATTTTTAATATATTTTTAAAATTTAATAATTATCAATAATGTATTTTAATAAATTTTTTATAATGTAATTTTAAAAAATCTAAAATTATAATATAACATTTTTCGAGTTGCTCACGAGCTTTTCGAGTCGATTATCGAGTAGCTCGTTTCAGCTCATTAAGAATTCGAGTCGAGTCCATTCGATCCGAGTATTTATCGAGCCTTGATCGAGTCAATCTCAAGTAGCTCGCGATCTGTCTCGTCTCATTTACAACCCTAGATAGAGCTGGTTCTTCCTCACGTGCATATTTCATTGTATCAGCGCTCCTCTATCAAAGTGATCACAATATTAATTTTTAATAATAAAAAGACTAAAATAAGTTTTATATTAGCTATTTCTTACAAATCAATATCAACTTTATAATTCTAATTTTACAATCAATTTCAATACACTACAAATAGACCTGACAAATTTAATCCGAACCAGATTATTTGAATCGATTTATCTTAATCGAAACCTGAAATAGACCCGAACATGACCACCCAAATTTAACCCAAAACTCGAAAAATCAATTGAATCAAAACAACTGAATTTTAGTTAAACCAAAAGTAAACCGAACCAAACCGAAACCAACCTGAATTTTAGCCAACCGAAAGTAACCCGAACCGAAAGTAACTGAACCGAAAGTAACCTAAATTTAATTTACCCAAACCTGATCTGAACCAAACATTAAACCGATAATTGAGTTAGTGTATAGATTTTTTCATCATCATCATCATCATCATCATCATCATCATCATCATCATCATCATCATCATCATCATCATCATCATCATCATCATCATCATCTATTTTTTAGCAATGTGTTAAATAGTGAACTAGTAAGATTAAATCCAAGTATATATATATTAATTATTTATTTGATTTGAACTTTAATTATTTTTATTAATTAAATATCTAAATTTGAAATTCATGTACCTAATTAAATATATAATAATTAAATAAATCTAAATCAACTTTAATTTATAATTAATTCATTAATAATTATGATAAAATTAATTTATCTCCATCAAATATTTTTTATATAATCTAATCCTAATTCCTTAAAATAATAATAATTATTTTTGAATTGACTCCCCTTATACCAGCTAACAAGTTCTTCTTCACTCCAGTTGGGACACATTTGGAAGAATCATCTTGGTGAGTTTGTCAGCAGTCTCATTTTCTATTCGTGGGTTCCAACGTAACCGCGTCTCCCAGTCTCGGTTATGCATGGCAGAGATTGATCGAACTAGTGAAGCCGGGCTGCTTCTTGCTCTTCTATCTTCTAGGAGTTCAATGGCTTGCTTGCTGTTCTGAATTTCCAGGCTTTTAATACCAAGATTCCAACCGAGTCGTGGATACCCCAGAGTTCGGCTTGAAACAGGATTATCTATCCACAAACTTTGATCACCAAAATATTTTGTTAGTATAAAAAACATAAAATATATTAGTAATCGATAATATTATTTTTAAAAAATAATAAATGGTATTAATTATATTAAAAATTTATTATACATTATTAAAATAATAATATTATAAGATTCTAATGCAATTGAGTATTTATTTTAAATATTTAAAATTATAATATTAAAATAAGAGTATTTTTATTAATAAATATATTTTCAATATTATATTAATTGAGTATATTATATTACAAAAATACTATTATAATTTTAATATACTTAAAATAATATTCTAAATTTTATTATATTTATTATTTTAATAAAAATATAATTAATAAATATATTTAACATATTAATATTTTATTAAAATAATGCTAAAATATTATATTAATAAAAATAAAAATAATATTACTTAATATTTTATTATTAACAATAAGCATATTTCCACACAATGACACATATACCATAAACTAAGGCATTCATTATCACATAGCATCGATTTTTTAGATAGAGAATTTTGATATCACATAAAATCGATAATGATTTCTTTCACATGAGTACAAGTGATTTCTCAGTCTCACATGACATAAACATTGTGGTGTAAACTCAGTTTTACATAACCTCAATAATACTTTTCAATAGAACTTCGAGATGAGGTTATATGGTTTCACATAGCATCTCACTAAATATGCTAAGCAATACAATACACATTTAGGCTCGTAAGCCTCACAAACATATTTATCATATCTATTACTGATAGAAGGCGTATAACATAATTATAGGTATACAATTGATTGAGTTAAGATACTTTCTCTTATATCAAATCGTGGTTCGTTCTCATATCTAAAACATATTAAGTAAGATACATTAATCTTTAGAAGTTTATGGCTTGAGAGTTATCATTCCATTTTCACACATTTTTCACAAGGCTTGCGAATTGCTTACACACTTTCAATTCTTTACTAATTTATGATTCCAATAATAAGGGGCATGTCTATAATTTCCCACCTTTATGGTTATCTTGATAAACAATAGTACAATTAGACCTTTTATAAGCCCATTCATTCGTTTTGAATCATACCTTGGTCTCACATTTGGTTTGAAATTCAAACTTTGACTTTTAAAGCAAGGAGTATCAATATCAGGTAGAGGGTATCGATACCTGATTTAAGTTTGAAGTTTTAATAATTATAATAGGTATCAATACCCTCATCGAGTATCGATACTCATCCCTTAGGTTTTGATACTCACCTTGAGTATCGATATCATTTTCAGGCTCGAAGTTCTAATAAAATACTCAACCTTTGGTATCGATATCACATGAACAATATCGATATTGCATGAACAATATCAATACTCTACTCCTCCTTTGATTCCATTTCATTTTTTATATGGTTTAGGTGTTGTTTAACAACTATTATCTTCTTTTTCATGTTAGAATCGTTAGTTGGCATTTGAGTGGTGAAAAAGTGGTGTAAAGACCCCCAATGAGCTAGGTCGAGGAAATGTTGATCCTTGGATAAGCTATAGATGTTTTTGGATTACTTGGAGTAAAGGTAACACACTTTAACTCTTCCCTACTACTTGTAGTTCATAACATTTAGCATAGATTTCTTGTATGGGGTGGAAGAGCATGTGGGGGCCTAGGTGTATAGTTTGTTGAAATGAACATTTGTTTGTGTCAAATTGGTGTAAAAATAAAGTATAATGACCCCTGATGACCTTCATAAGCTTTAATAACCAACTTAGACCTTAAAACAAGTCTTTGAAGGTAAGCTTAGGGCTATTTCCTGAGCAAAACAACGTATTTCTAGGTTGTAGTATCGATATTATATGAACAATATCGATATTATTCATGTTTTTGGTGAAAACTAGATTTTTAGGCATCAATATCGATATTGGATGAACTAGTATCGATATCGATCCTTGGTATCTATTTTGAGTGTGGTAGTATCGATACTGAAGGCTTGGTATCGATACCAAATAATTTGGTATCAATATCGGATGAACTTATATCCATACTGGAGGAACTAGTGTCTATATCGGATGAGTTAATATACATACCGAATGAATTAATATCTATACCGAAGGCTTTGTATCAATACCCGAAGTGATTGTGTAAATTCAAAATGTCAAATAGACTCATGAAATAGGAGCTTAATATCAACTAAGTTCGGGCATCTAGCTTGAGTGTAAGAGGTTACTAAAGTTCCCTTAATGGTTGAAATTACCAATAATTTAAGTTGTATATTCGTTAAAAATGATATGAGATGTTTAGCTCTCTATCGAGAGGGTGTTCATGAAGACTCAATAAGTATAATATAAATTACTAATATCAAGATTTTTGGTCGGGTAGTATCGATACTCTATACATAGAGTATCAATACTGTTCGTCGGATATCGATACCAAAAGGTAAGGTATCAATACCATCATTAAGTCATAAATTCCAGTAGCCAATTTTGTATCAGTATCTAGGATAATATCGATACCCTAATAGAGAAGTATCGATACGCTAAGTAGGGTATCAGTACTGCAAGGCATTATCAGATTACAAAATATAGATTTCGTAACGGTACAAAGGGTGGTATATACTAAAGGGTCAATATCGATATTAAAGGGCTTAGTATCGGTACTATTGTACTAAATTAGGTAAGAAACCAACTTTAACATTAGGGCTCGGGAAGGAATCTAAGACTACCAAACTTCTCTAATAAGCTTGCAAGTGAAAATAGTAAATAATCATGTTATAAGCATAAAAATGTTATAAAATAAAATTCAATCAGACTTATGCCTTTGTTTGATACTCGAAAATAGCTAGGACATCCGAGCTACTTGTGTATAAAGATAATGTGTAAGTCGTCACTTCAATTCAAGGGTGAACCGAAGGAAAGTGCAATGAGAGCGACTACATAGTCGATATTGAACTACTAACCCGATGCGGGTGTCAGGCTAGTAATAATATACCAAGTGCATATCGATGAGTATTAATTACTTTAGGGAAAATAAGCACTAAAAGAATTTTAAACCCTTGCATAACATTTTAGATGAAAGAATAGAAGAGACAATAGGGGGTTGACCTCACCTAATTGTGTTGAGTTATGATAGGAAATAACCGTGCTACTTTATTTGCCCCAATATAGCATTGATTGATGTTTGCGACATATGAGTACCCTTGTATGCTTGTGTGTACATGACAATGTCTTGTTTGATTAGAAATATCTGGATATATCTCAGCTATTGCTAAGGCACTTCAGTCGATGGCCAAGAACAAATGCCCCATGTACTCACGAGGAGTAGTTTGGAGTATATATTTTTGATGTAGAAATTTGGATCTCACCCTAGGTATGATAAAAGGGTGTGTGTCCTGAGATTCAACAAACTCTCCGACCACGCCATGATGCCTACCTCAACTTGTGTGTTTAATGATTATGTGTTGCATATATTGATGCATAGTAGCATGATATTGTGGTTAGAGACCAATACATGCATACTCATGGTGAGGCTATTAGCATTGGAATGTACATGTTTACATAGTGGATGTACCTTGAATAAATGGTTTAGTAGCTTGATGTCACAGTACTATGGATGCTTTAATTGTACTTGTTTGCATGTTTATGTTATGAATGCATAGTATAGTATATGTATTTTGTGATGCGGGGCTTACGAGCTTAGAGGTCGGAATGTGTTTTCATTAGTAGGTTTCGGGTTTCGTGGAGTGTGATTAGACAATATATCATCGGAGAAGTCTTAACGAAGTAACAACATACAATGATGTCGGCTTAATAGGCATGTAGAGGTCATGACTTGAATGAGTTAAATATAATATTTTAATTATTTATTTTATTTATCTAGTTTTTAAATTAGAGCCCTGCTTTGTAAATGGATATGTTTGCATACATGTGTAAATGTTTTTAAAGTAAGTATGTTTCCAAAAGAAAAAAGAAACTGTTTGTGACTTCAGTGATTCTGTGTAACTTGAATCTTCAAGATTTGTATGTTACCTTTAGTGGTATTAGAGCTAAAGTTTAGTTTATTCTAGGTTAACATGTTCGAGTATTACATGCCCTCAAAGGTTGTAAAGTGTACTCGTTGATTGATACTTCGATATTATTCTTCCATCGTTGATTGGTAACTTAATGTGTTAATCTTGACTAATAAATATGTTATAAAGAAAAATCTATAAAGAAATATTGAGGTGACTAATTTAGGAATGTAAAATCTAGTGAGTTTTACATATCACGTGTTAAAATGTATTAGGTCGCAAGAAATCTAATCTCTCCTTGTGGATAAAGCTAAAAAAGTGTTTTATGAATATATAAATGAGAAGTACTAAGATAGAAGTGTAGAAAGCATTATCGTAAGATTAGAAAGGATAGTTTTGCGCCTCAGTGATAAATATGTGTAGGGTGATCTCATCACGGTGTTGAGATTCATTAGAGTAAGAGTCTATTAGACTGTCTTCTTTTAATCACTTTTGTAGACGTAAGTGAGATTAAGTTTTCTCCCTCAAATGTGTCTTGAGTATTAGAATTTGCAGTGAAAGCGAATATACCCCCTCCAATATTACTATTAGAAGTCAAAATTCTCTTAAGATTTTGTTTATGGGAGTCTTAGTCAACTGATCAAGCCAGTGTGAGAGAAAGATACATGTTACTCCTCTAAGTCATTAACCCGTGAGGAACAAATTTCATAAATATTGTATGTCTTCAAAAATGATCTTTTTCTCGATTCTTATAGATCGTAGGTCCTCAGTTGTATCTTAGAGGATGATCCTTGTGATATACATCTCAACAAACTTTGTGAATTTGATTCCTTGCTGTGATCTTACCATTTCGTTGATTAATTCCATCAATGGCGTTCGATCTAAATCTAAAGCCATCAAACAAACCATTTCGTTAATGCAATAAGTGGAAGTCTCCTTAGCTTTGAAGATTTTCTACCTGTGATCTTTAAGCAGCATTTATATGCAATCGAACAAATCTTTTCCTTACAAGTCAATGTCTTTCTAGCCTTACTAAATGAATACTCTGACGTTCCTAATAATATTCCTCAGTTTATTGCCTTATGAAGGCAAGTGGTTGTGTTAATTCTAAAATAATCATAGCCATCTCTAAAAAGAGACGTTATTATGATGATCTATCTGTTTGTTAATAAGAGATTCGTTAGTTCGAGATTATGTTAGCTCTAATATTTGGAAAAAATCAAACTTGTGAGTTTGAATTTCTATAGATTATTCCCTATGGATTTTCTCATAAATCGTTAAATTCACTTAGATTCAAATTTTCTTAACCTTGATGAATTTCGTCTCATGATTTCTAAAATGATGTTCCTTGATAAATTCTCAATAGAGTTTGATGATCGAGGTGAACCTCAAAATATGCATCATATTCTCAAAATAGCCTGTGAGGAGAAAACTTACAATTGTAAATCTAAAATTTCATACTCGGTAGTATGTGAATGCTTCGAACGCTTCATTGAATTCCTTTTTGTCGAGACTTAGGCATTCTATTTCGTTCAGATGATTCAGTCAACTTTAATTTTCAACAAGTTCTTATAAATGTTGTTTTGAGTTCCATCAGAAAAAATATTCATAGGCTTCATCTCTATTCCATGCTAAGTTTTGTGCAATGCGAGTATGGTAAGACCCCATGATCCTGTTGGTGTCTGCCTTGTTAAAATTTCGTTAAACCTATGTTTGATACTACATCCAATTATTTGTTTATTTCTTCTATGATGTCCTTGTTCGAGCCATAGTATCGTGAAACATGTTGGGGGAATGTTCATATATCAAAGATTCTATTTGTATCAATTCAATAAATTTTAACCAATATCTGTGAATTTCTCGTGAATTCGTAATTATGTGGTGTAAGAGAAAAGTCATAAATGTTAGGTAACTTTGGCATCATATTTCTTTGGTGACCTACTAAATATTTGAAAATATTTTGCGTAAGTGTATATTCCTAGAAAAGGGTACTCATTTTGTTCAAGGATCTCGATGCGAAAATCTGATCAACTAAGAATTAGTGAGTTCGTTGTGGTCAAATATCTTTTAATCCTTTAGAGGAACGATGATCCTGATTGATGAACTTCAAATGCGATAGAAAAACTTTAGTAAAGGTCTTTTGAAAGACTCGAGGAGTCACAAAAGTTGTGCTGCTTAAATGTCTATACTAGCAGTTTTGTTCAGGAAATTTCGAAGACGAGATTTTCTTTTAGGAGAAGAGAGTTATAACACCTAGAATAATGTTCTAGTAGTTTCGTGTTAACCAAAGAATTTATTTTATAGCTTTATAATAGCATTGAGGTCCATTTGTTCGAATTTGGGATCAATCGGGTAAGAAATTATCTTTATAGAGATAAAAAATGAGATTTTTAAGCTTAGGATGAAAGTAGAGGAACCTAGAGTGTAATTTACCTATTTACGAAAAACATGGTTGATTTGGGAGGATTTCTAGCTGATTTTTCAAGTGGGTTTGAGAGCTTGGGGCAGACTATTTTTCTCTTTTGTCATCCCTAAAACTTCTCAGTCTTCATTTCATCTTTTCTTTTCATTATTTCTTCTTCTTCCAAGCTAGAGAAATGGAAAAGCTTGCACCTTTGTTCATCTCATTCTTCAATCCAAAATCTAGAGGTAAAATTCTTAACCAAGAGTTCTTGAGCTTTATGAAAAGCTCAACATCTCCAAAATTAGTGTTCTTGAACTCTCATGAAGTCTTGGGACGGTTTGAGCTTCGAAGGCTTCCTCCCTTGATTCTATTCATTTTTCATGTGGTTTAGTTGTTGTTTAACGACTACTATCTTCTTGTTCATGTTGGAATCAGATTGACATTTGGATGGTGAAAAAGTGGTGTAAAGACCCCCAAATGAGATAGGTTAAGGAAAGGTTAATCCTTGGGTAAGCTATAGACTTTTTGGATTGCTACGAGCAGAGGTAAATCACTTTAACTCTTTCTTACTATTTGTAGTGAATAACATTTAGCATGGCTTGCTTGTATGGGGTAGAAGAGCATGTGGGGGCTTGGGTGTTTGATTTGGTAAAATGAACGTTTTTTGTGTCAAGTTGGTGTAAAAATGATGTATGATGATCCTAATGACCTTCATAAGCTTTAATAACCAACTTAGACCTTGAAACAAATCTTTGGGGGTGAGTTTAGGACTATTTCCATCACAAAATAGTGTATTTATAGGTTGGGTATCAATACTGTATGAACAATATAGATACTATTTATGTTCTAGGTGAAAATTGGGTTTTTAGGCCTCGGTATCAACATCGATACCTTGGTATCGATACCGAGGGTTGTAGTATCAATACTGAAGGCTTGATATTGATACCAAATGAGTTGGTATCAATACCAAATAAACTAATATCCATACCGGAGGAACTAGTATCCATACTGAAGATTAGATATAGATACTGAAGGCTTGGTATCAATACCCAAAGTGGTTGAGTAACTTCAAAATGTCAAATAGACTCGAGAGTGAGGAGTTTAATATCAATTGATTCGGGCATTTAACTTGATTGTGGGAGGTTACTAAAATGCCATTGTCATAACCATTTTTTTTGTAAAACAATTAAATATTATTTTTAAAAACAATTATGACTTTAAATTGAAAAAAATGAGTGATTTTGAATTGATTTGAATTAAATTAAAAATGGAGTCGCCATCGACCTTTGGGTTAGGTAGGTCGAATACCTAAAAACGTCTTTTAAAACAATTTTAAGAAAAAATCATTTTTTAGACAAAATTCGGTATGCGTTACCAAAGATTCATTTATATGGATTCGGAATTCGGTTACGCGTGGGGAAGGATTAGCACCCCACAGCGCCCAAAATTGGTACTGTGTCGCTTACACATTGTCATAATGGTGGAAATTACAAATCGAATATAAAGTTAATTTATGATCCATTTATCGAACATTAATTAATTTGCTTCGAATTATTTAATTAGAGAAAATTCTTTAACTCGAAAGGAAATCTTGAAATTAGCAATCCTCCATCGGGAAAACTAACTCGAACTATTTCTCACTCGTAAAAGAATATTCTACCATTGATTATGTTAAAAATACAAATCGAGTATAATTAAAAACAATGTTTACATACGAATAAATTGATTAACTGAAAACGTGAACTGAATACAAATTAAAAATTTTGAAATTTACATTCACATAAAATAAAGTAAATTGTCATTTAAAATAACACACATTGCATCGTTTGAATAAATTAATTAGTAAATATACTCGACTTGTTGCAAGTTCCTATGTCGTTAAAATGCCGTATCGGATCATACCACTTCGACCAAGTGGTACTTTCCACGCCCATTCTACGCATACGTGTTCTTGAAAATATAATCGAATATTTCTTACATAGATAAAGATATAATGAAAATAAATGTAATTGGAAATACAAAATAAAATATTTACATTAAATGAAATTGAAAACATTATTTACATAATCCAAATAATTAACTAATGAGTAAAATACACATCCATACATACATGTCTAAAAATAAATTAGTAAATATTACAAACCAAAATAAATATAAAACATTTAAGGGGCTAAAATAATATAAACAGAAACTTAGGAGGCTAAACAGCAAAAAATAGAAAGTTAATGGACCAAAATAGCACTAACCGAAATTTAAAGGACTAAATATAAAATAAAAATAATTTAGAGCCTATATCACAAACATTAAACAGTCAAATACTAGAAGTGAAAATAACCCAAAAGTAAAGCTTATGACTAAATTGAAATTTCACAGAAACATGGAGGATCAAAAAGTAATTAAATAAAATGTCAGATAGTGACCAAAATAGAACATTTGCCAATATGATGGCTGAATTCAAACATCCACAAAATGTCACAACACAAGAACTTAGGACTAGAATGAAACTATTACAAACATAATGTCCAAAAGTCAAATATTCACAAAAATGACATAACATACATTAATAGGACTAAAATAAAATATTTAAAAATGGGATGGCCAGATTCGAATATCAAAGAAACATACATGAAATATTAAATCAGTGGCTAAGATGTAACATTTATAAATATTGAAACCAGAACCAAATATAAACCAAAAATGTTATAATACCTAGGATAGTGACTAAAATGTAAGATACATAAATATCATATCCAAATTCGAACGTTCACAAAAATAAGCAACACACAAAAACCCGTGACTAAATTGAAATAATTATAAATATTGGGACCAAAGTCACATATAACCAGAATAACATAGCAAGTAATAGCAGGACTAAAATGTAAGGAAGGAAAAATAAAGGCTCGAAATCAAATAATATATAACTTCATTATATGGCTTAATAATTATATTACAAAGCGCGGGGGACTAAACGTGTAGTTAATCCACACGCTGATAACACGCACCCTGGCCCCTCTAAACGACGTCGTTTTGAACAGTGCCAAAACGGCACCGTTCTGGCCCGCGTACTTAAGCCCAAACGAGGCTTCAACCCTCATCTCCCTCATTTGCCTCTCTATTCTGCCAAACAGAGAAGGGAGAGATTAGAAATCTCTCAACCCCTCCTCGCCGGGAGGGGAAACATGGCGGAGCTCGCGGTGGCGAGCGGCAGCGCACGGCGGCGCCGGTGACCGGAGGGAGTCAAAGTGACCCCCAAAATGATCATCTCCTCTCCCTATACTAGAAAAAACGCCTTACTCGACCTAAAACCAACCCTAAATCCCTAGATCTAGGTAGTTACCTTCGAAGGAAACAAAAAGCACGGTGACCTTCAAGCTTCCACGGCCTCAAACCACGGTGAGATACCTCTCTCTCTATTTTTATTTCATTTTTGTTGTAGTTTCGAATAGGTTTTGATTTTTTTCAAACCGATTCTTTCCTTTTTTTTTTCCCCGAATGACCCCCTCTTCATTGCATGTATCCCTTCTTTTTGTTGTGGTTGTTGAATGATGATGTCTAGAACTTAGGGGAATTATGGGTTGATTTGGTAGCTGGTGAAATCCTGAACTTTCGGGATTTAATTTGTTTTTAAATGGGTTCACTGTTGATGATATATATATTTTTTGATTGGTTTTGCTGTTCTTCACTGTTAATAGATTGATGGAGGGACCTTCGGTCACTGTGGATGCAGGCAGCCGGCGTCAGAGGCTGTCGACGAGGGGACGCTCGGCTGAGAAGCTGGAACGTCAAGCGATGGGTGGAGCTATTTTAGGGTTTCAAACCCTAAGCTCTACGTGATCTGGACCGTTGGATGGGTCCAGATCCAACGGCCAGAAATGAGGCGGCTGGAACATTTAGGGTTTGAAACCCTAATCTGTTTTAGGGTTTGAAACCCTAATCTGATGGGTTGGGTTGTCTGGGTCAACAGTGGGCTTGATGTAATGGGTTAGCTGATAGTGGGCTTGCATTATATTGGGCTTTGGCCTGCAAAAATTGTAATATGTAATTAATAAACATAATAATAAAAAATAATAATAATAAAATAACGATAAAAAACCCAGACAAAAACGGGTGTCTACAGCTGCCCCTCTTTGCACATTCTTGTGTTAACAAGAATAGGGCAAAGATGATAAGACAACACGTTTTTGTCTGGTTCTCTTCCATTTATACATAGAAATTGGATAATATTGGTTGTTGGGGACGACACTGCTCATACGTGATGAAGAGTTTGGGTCGTCTAAAGGTGACACGGCTCCTACGTGATGAGGAGATCTGGTCTGGGGATGACACGGCTCATACGTGATGAAGAGTTCTGGCCATCTAAAGGTGATAACATGGTTCCTACGTGACGAGGACGGCTGGTTATCTATGGTTGACACGGCTCCTACGTGATGAGGAGATCTGGTCTGGGGATGACACGGCTCATACGTGATGAAGAGTTCTGGCCATCTAAAGGTGATAACACGGTTCCTATGTGACGAGGACGGCTGGTTATCTATGGTTGACACGGCTCCTACGTGATGAGGATATCTGGTCTGGGGATGACACGGCTCATACGTGATGAAGAGTTCTGGCCATCTAAAGGTGATAACACGGTTCCTACGTGACGAGGATGGCTGGTTATCTCTAGGATAATGGTTTCAAAGGAGACCAACTCAAAGATGTGTTTCAATAGAAACAAACTCAAAGATTGGATTTTGGTAAAAATTGTCTCAAGGGAGACGAAATTCGTTTCAAGAGAAACGATCTCAAAGATATTTGCTTTATTTCAAGTGAAATAAACTCAAAGATAAGTTTTTCCAAAGCAACTGTCTCGAAAGAGACAAAATTCATTTCAAAGGAAACAACCCAAAGACGGCGTTTAAAGGGAATTGTCTCAACCGAGACAAAATTTGTTTTTTAAGGGAAACGTTCTCAAAGATCGGTGTTTCATGAGAAATTGGCTCAAATGAGACAAAATTCATTTCAAGAGAAACGATCTCAAAGATGTTTATTTTGTTTCAAGGGAAACAGATTCAAAGATGGTAAATTTTGTTTCCAAAGAAATAAACTCAAAGATTTTTCTCAAAGACTGTCTCGAGAGACACAAAATTTTGTTTCCAAAGAAAGAGATTCAATGATTTTTTTTTTTTTTGAAAAGACATTGTCATAAGAGACAAAACTTTGTTTTTCAGAAAATTGTATCTTAGTGAGACAAAATTTTGTTTCCAAAGAAACAGACTCAGATTTTTCTTCAAAAGAAACTGTTTTAAGGGATAAAACCTTGTTTCCAGAGAAACAAACTCAAAGATGATCTTGTTTTAAGAGAAAATGTTTCAAGAGACAAAATTCGTTTGAAGGGAAACGACTCAAAGATGTCATTGAAAGGAAACTGTCTCATGCGAGACAAAATTTGTTTTAATAGAAACGATATCAAATGTGGGTATTTTCAAAAGAAGTTGTCTAAACGATCTCAAAGGTGGGTATTTTCAAAAGAAGTTGTCTCGAGAGACAAAATTTTGTTTCAAAGGAAACAAACTCAGAGATTTTTTTCTCAAAAGAAATTGTCTTTAAGAGATAAAAAAAATCGTTTTAAAAGATTCAAATATTGTCGATTTTGTTTATATGGAAATAATCTCAAAGGTGTTTTCAAAAGTGTTTATTTTGTTTCAAATGAAACAATTTCAGGACTTGTTTAAAGGGGAAACTGTCTCGTGCGAGACAAATCAACTTTGAAAATCTCAAGTGATATTAATTTTGCTTTAAGTACAACAACCTTGAAATTTGTATTATGAGAGAAAATGATGTCTCAAGCGAGACAAAATTTGCTTTAAGATACAGTCTCAAATGAGACAAAATTTGTTTTTAGAGAAATTGTCTCAAGCGAGACAAAGTTTGAGAAAACGATCTCAAGTGAGACAAAAATTTTGTTTTGAAATAGATACGATCTCAAATGAGATCAACTTTGTTTAATGTGAAACAAATTCAAAATTTGGATCTCAAAGGAAAAAAATGTCTCAAATGAGACGAAATTTGTTTTGAAATAAATTGCCTCAAGCGAGACAAAATTTGTTTTTAGAAAAATCTCAAAGTTTGTGGAAAATGTCTCAAGCGAGACATAATTTGTTTTAAAGAGAAAGTTGTCTCAAGCGAGACAAAATTTGTTTTTAAGAAAACTGTCTCTAGTGAGACGACACTTTGTTTTTTTAATAAGATAATCTCAAGAGCTCATAGTCTGTCTATTGATTCCTGCATGTTGAGGAAACATCTTCAGAAGATCTGATTGTTGACTTCAGGAAACCAAATATGTGGATTGCATTGTTCTTTCAAGTTGAAAACATCTGGTTATTTCAGAGCTCTTATTTCCTGAAAAGATCAGAATGATGCATTTTTTACTAACTATCTTGGATGTTAAGATGTCAATATGAAATTTATTTGATTGATTTTTTTTGAATTTGTCCTCAAGTGAGGAGAAAAATGTCTTTAATACACATGATGATAAATGTTTGATGCAAATTTATGTATCATGTATGTATGTGTATGTATGTATGTATGTGTTCTCAATCTGGAAGGAGAATTGTTGCGAGAGCAGTCTTCACTCTATCATTGATTCAATTTGTCTGTATTTCCACCAATGTGTACTCTTACAAACCTTGACCTGAAACCATTTGTTTATTCCATCAAATTTTGCCCTAAAATTTAGCTTCTCTTGCCCCAGCTTCGATCTTGAGCTTCAGATAGATATTTTTTGAATTCCAAAATACACCTCCAAAGAGATTATCTTGTTTGAAAATGTTTTTCTTCTTCTTTTATTTTCAAAAGTCTGAAAATATCCATAGTTTTGAAAAATGTTTAATCAAAAGTTTTGAAAATATTGCTCCTTTCAAGGTTTCACAATTGACAAATCATAGGACAAGAGTTCATTGGATATCAAAGAATTAATTACTCTTTTAATCCTTCAATAAATTATAGCTATTTGACAAGTGTCAAGATCAATGCTATCTTTGAGAGATGGTTAAGTAAGGAAGGATAAAAAGTCTCAAGTGGTTATTTGGTCAAAAGTATAGTGTTCTCATTTATTTGATGTTCTCTAATCTGATGGAGCAGCTTCTGTACTCAGTTATTGGAAGTGTTCTCTGACTCCCAACTCTCATGTTCTCATTCATGTTGTGTGATGCCTCATCAAGGGATTTGAGCAATCGTCTCCTATGTAATAATCTTCATATTCGAGCCGCCCTTTCAGGTTTTCAACTCGAATCCTACTTTGGTTTCAAGACGTTACTCAGAATTTTACGTCTTTAACCCCCCTTTGTTATTTTTCTCTATCATGCATTAAAGATTTTAGAAAACTTTTTTTGTTTTTTTTGAAAATAAAAGATTAATCCTGACGGACGGGATGAAATATGAAGATAGTCTCTTCTGTTTAGAAATCTATGTATGATTAGAATGGACTTTTAAGGCACGTAATGTAGGCCATGGTTCAGGGTTATGAAAGAAAGGGATAAAAGGCCCAAACAAGTGTTTAAAGGTGATTGAACCAAGGATCAATTAACTCTGATGCCTTCAATCTTGTCTTGCTCAATTTGGATCTACTCGCATGTCTTTCTCTTGATGTTTTATGATCTTCGAGTCAAGTGATTCTAGAGTGATTGTGTTTGATTAATCTCACGGTTTGAAGCTCAATGCGTCATTTGAGTCAGGAGACTCTCTGTCTGTGTTCTTTGTCCTCTTTTTGTTCTTTGCTTTTTCTTTGATTTTTGCTTTGATTTTTCTTTGTTTTTGCTTTGATTTTTTTCTCTCTGCTCTTTGTTTTTTTTTCTTTGCTCTTTTCTCTTTGATTTTTCTTTGTTTTTGATTGGATCTTCGCACTTGATGTTTGGTTCACTTTTCAGTATCTCATCTGGATCAATGTATTTACTCATGCGCAGATTTCCTCCAACTTGCCCCCCCAGTGTGGAGGGTGATCCTTGGTTAGGGTTGAATCAGAAGAAAATATCATTCAGGCTCAAATGGGGACACAAGGGATATATTTTCTCCTTTTGTGAAGGGATAAAGAAAGAAAGCCGTTCATCATCTCATACACAGAAGTCCTTGCAGAAGAGGTATCCCCAGGGGATAGATTTTCAGGATTAATTTTTATTTAAATGAAAACAGTAATTAATGCATGATAGAATTATTTTGAATGAATTCTATTTTTCTCTTCGCTTCTTGCTCTCAACATGTCTCAATTGCTCATGCTCGTCTTCAGAAAATTGATGCGAGATGCCCCACACTGTGTCTTCTTTGTAGGAAGGTTTATGTTCAATTGAACATCTTGTACTCAATGTCTGTAGGTTTTATTGGTAGAAAATGTTGGTTTTACGTCTAAGAAGACGATGATGGCTTTATTGGCTCAAAGAAAGGTATGAGTATGACTTTTGTGTTTCAAAAAATAAATACAGTGTTTCAAGGTGGAAAGAATATTTCAAAGTCTCAAAGAGATAGAATGTCAAAAATTGGTTATTTGGTAGTGACCAGGAATTATTTCGGATAAAAATTGAGAGATTTTATTTTGGGTTTAGACAGAATAAAATAGGTCTAATCTTGCCATATGTCAAAAATCTATAATTCTTGAAGAATTAAAAGAATATGTAATTCATTCGATACTCAAAGAACTAAAGATTAAAATTTGTTCAATTATTTAACCTTAGAAGGTAACATCATTTTAGTCATCAAAGATTAAAAATATTTAAGCAAATATTGAAGAAAGAACAAAAACGAGTTCAAACAAAACAATCTCTATGGATGCAAGTGGTTGATGCAATGACTTCTCTGGCTTAGTATTAGGATACCCCTGAATAAAACATATTATGGATTTTGTGCTTTAGTGTCTTGCAGTTGTCCGTGGTATGCCCCGAGCTCCCATCATGATAGCTGCATATGGCGTTAATATCATGGCCTTCAGGATATGGGGTCTCTCTTGGTTTGGATTGAACTGGAGTCACAAGGTTCCTCTCAACTAGCATTGGGAGCAATTCCTCATATGTCATTGGGATTGGATTGATGCGACGGAATGTCTTATGAGGTTTGGTCCCCAGATTAGCTAGATAAGATCCTTCAATGTTAATCTCATCTCTTTCCTCTTTGTCGGAAAGACTAATGCCTCCTATCTGGCCATTCTTGACTGCTCTTTCGATCATTTCTCCACACATGACAATGTCAGAGAAACTCTTAGTGGCAACCCCTATCATGTAGTCGATATATGGAGACTTCAATGTATCGATGAATAGAGTGATGAACTCTTTTTTAGTCATTGGTGGATGCACTTGAGATGCAATATCCCTCCATCGTTGTGCGTACTATCGAAAGCTCTCATAATTCTTCATCCCCATATTCTGAAGCATTGTTCGATCGGGGGCCATATCAATCATGTGCTTGTATTGGCCCAAAGAAGCACTAGCCAAATCCCTCCAGGAGCGGACTTGAGAACGACTCAGTTGGTGGTACCACCTTGAAGCGGGTCCAATCAAACTGTCTTGAAAGCAGTGGATCAACATCTGATCATTGTTAGTGTATCCAGTCATCTTTCGAATAAACATCGTGAGGTGGGCATTGGGGCAACTAGTTCCCCTGTACTTTTCAAACTCGGGCATCTTGAATTTGGGCGGGAGCACCAAGTCGGGAACTAGTACTAGTTCTGTTGCCTCCATCCCGTTGTGAGAGGTTTGTCCTCTCATTCCCTGAAATGTCTCTCTGCACCACTGTTTCAAATTCTCTGGGATCTCGTTCTTGGCTCTTCTCGTCGCTTGGTGACTAGGAATCCTGTTAGACGAGATAAGTGGTTGTGAATTAGCCTGTGCCTTCACACATTCAACTGTTTCACGGGTCAATGAAATCTTTTCTTTGCCTTTTCTTGGTTGAGCTCAGCCATCTTTGCTACCATTTGGTCAACTAGGTCTTTTTGGTTTTGCAAGATACGATCCACGGTGGTCTTTTGCATCTGCTCCATTTTAACCTCCCACTCTGCTTGCAACTTTTGCAAACTCTCGTTCAGCTCTTTCTTCAATTCCTCAAATTTTGCATCCATTTTCAATATTGTGTGAATGCAGTTGCACAGTTAGAAGCGTTTCCTCAAAGTTTCCCACAAGGTATGATTAATGCACGTAACAATGCTTAAATGAATGTTGAATAAAATGCAATGATACAAATGCGGATGCAAAAATATTGATCCCAACGATAAATACCGTAGAACAATTCCCACCAGAGATAAAAAATTTCACATTACAAGACAGTCCACTTTACAGATATGTCTTCGCTTAGATGGTGAGCCTGGAATGGATCACTGCTTCATATCGGATCTTCGTCCTCAATAATGATGCCCCTCAAGCGCTCTGTAATCTGACTCCGTTAATGCCTCGGTGGTAGTGAGGTCGGCATGTCGCTCTTTGATAACTAACGATGAAATGATTGTAGATAAGACTCCACTGCTAGATTACTCCTTGAATCAGTGGATCATCATCTCAGTACCGAATGATGCACGATCTTCGAGCTCACTGCTTCGTCTCGGATCTTTGTACTTGGAACCGATGCCCCTCAATGCTCTGTAAACTAACTCCATCAATACCTCGTCTATGCTGAAGTTTGTGCTTCACTCCCTGATGATTAACGATGGAATAATTGTGGATGAGAATCTACTGCTGGATTACTCCGTAGATCAGTGGATTATCATATCAGTCTCGAATGATGCACGATCTTCGAGAAAATCTCATTCTTGTACTCTGGACTTCTTTTTAGCCCTCGATGCATGTCTGTATTTGCGATCGCTTGATTGAAAACTTTTATCTCTTCTTGTGAAAAGTTTCTCTCGAATATCCCCTTACGGATCAACACTTTTACATTATGATGATGCAATGCAATGCAATGCAAATGACAAAATGACACAAACAAAAGAGAAGAAATAAGTTAGTATACACAAACAAAAGAGAAAAATAAGTTAGTACATGCAAAATAATTGATACGGATAAAAATGTTATTCAAAGATGAATATAACACCTACCCGACATGATATCTACCCAAACATGCTTTCAATTAAATAACAATCCTACCCGGACATGCTATCTACCCAAAATGATCTATTTTCATTCAAGAAATTGGTCCTAACCGCATGGTGTCTAGTTCGCATGCTTTATTCGGAAAAAAATTCTACAAATTTAAAAGGTTAAGGTTTAGAGTCGTTCCTCCTTCGTGTACACCTATTTTGGGTACCTACTGACGGACAAAGGTTCGGTATGATTATACCTAGGGTGATCGTTCGACGGTTCACTATATGCTTGGTTTCGGCTCTAACGGGGAAAAGGGTACTCGAATTGTCCTTGATGTCGGTGCCCCCTTGGGCTACCAGACCCTCGATCCTCACCCATTACAGGTTTCGAGCGGAACGAGTTCAATTCGAGGGGATTCACTGCCTTATACCCATACGAGGAATAAATCCCTACGAAGGTATAAGGTATGTATCCCACGAGTTATTTGCTAAAACTCATACGAAGAATAAATTCTTACGAGAGTAAAGCATTCACCCCAACTAATTTGGATCGAAGCTCGTGTCTGGAGCTTATGTTATGCACATGTATGTGATGTGTGTGAGGAGGAACATACCTACCTTTGACTCAAAATGAAAAAGAAAAAACTCGACAAAAACTTGGACAGAACTGAAAGCAAAAAGATAAAATGTTAGTATGATAATTAAAAATGAAGCAATTAAAAACTTCAATAAATGGATCATAAATTAACTAAAAATTAGAAATCATAATTTCCATCAAGATGACAATATGTAAACGACATACAGCCTGACTCTCAAAAAAAAGTCCCCAGCGGAGTCGCCAAGCTGTCATAACCATTTTTTTTGTAAAACAATTAAATATTATTTTTAAAAACAATTATGACTTTAAATTGAAAAAAATGAGTGATTTTGAATTGATTTGAATTAAATTAAAAATGGAGTCGCCATCGACCTTTGGGTTAGGTAGGTCGAATACCTAAAAACGTCTTTTAAAACAATTTTAAGAAAAAATCATTTTTTAGACAAAATTCGGTATGCGTTACCAAAGATTCATTTATATGGATTCGGAATTCGGTTACGCGTGGGGAAGGATTAGCACCCCACAGCGCCCAAAATTGGTACTGTGTCGCTTACACATTGTCATAATGGTGGAAATTACAAATCGAATATAAAGTTAATTTATGATCCATTTATCGAACATTAATTAATTTGCTTCGAATTATTTAATTAGAGAAAATTCTTTAACTCGAAAGGAAATCTTGAAATTAGCAATCCTCCATCGGGAAAACTAACTCGAACTATTTCTCACTCGTAAAAGAATATTCTACCATTGATTATGTTAAAAATACAAATCGAGTATAATTAAAAACAATGTTTACATACGAATAAATTGATTAACTGAAAACGTGAACTGAATACAAATTAAAAATTTTGAAATTTACATTCACATAAAATAAAGTAAATTGTCATTTAAAATAACACACATTGCATCGTTTGAATAAATTAATTAGTAAAATATACTCGACTTGTTGCAAGTTCCTATGTCGTTAAAATGCCGTATCGGATCGTACCACTTCGACCAAGTGGTACTTTCCACGCCCATTCTACGCATACGTGTTCTTGAAAATATAATCGAATATTTCTTACATAGATAAAGATATAATGAAAATAAATGTAATTGGAAATACAAAATAAAATATTTACATTAAATGAAATTGAAAACATTATTTACATAATCCAAATAATTAACTAATGAGTAAAATACATCCATACATACATGTCTAAAATAAATTAGTAAATATTACAAACCAAAATAAATATAAAACATTTAAGGGGCTAAAATAATATAAACAGAAACTTAGGAGGCTAAACAGCAAAAAATAGAAAGTTAATGGACCAAAATAGCACTAACCGAAATTTAAAGGACTAAATATAAAATAAAAATAATTTAGAGCCTATATCACAAACATTAAACAGTCAAATACTAGAAGTGAAAATAACCCAAAAGTAAAGCTTATGACTAAATTGAAATTTCACAGAAACATGGAGGATCAAAAAGTAATTAAATAAAATGTCAGATAGTGACCAAAATAGAACATTTGCCAATATGATGGCTGAATTCAAACATCCACAAAATGTCACAACACAAGAACTTAGGACTAGAATGAAACTATTACAAACATAATGTCCAAAAGTCAAATATTCACAAAAATGACATAACATACATTAATAGGACTAAAATAAAATATTTAAAAATGGGATGGCCAGATTCGAATATCAAAGAAACATACATGAAATATTAAATCAGTGGCTAAGGTGTAACATTTATAAATATTGAAACCAGAACCAAATATAAACCAAAAATGTTATAATACCTAGGATAGTGACTAAAATGTAAGATACATAAATATCATATCCAAATTCGAACGTTCACAAAAATAAGCAACACACAAAAACCCGTGACTAAATTGAAATAATTATAAATATTGGGACCAAAGTCACATATAACCAGAATAGCATAGCAAGTAATAGCAGGACTAAAATGTAAGGAAGGAAAAATAAAGGCTCGAAATCAAATAATATATAACTTCATTATATGGCTTAATAATTATATTACAAAGCGCGGGGGACTAAACGTGTAGTTAATCCACACGCTGATAACACGCACCCTGGCCCCTCTAAACGACGTCGTTTTGAACAGTGCCAAAACGACACCGTTCTGGCCCGCGTACTTAAGCCCAAAACGAGGCTTCAACCCTCATCTCCCTCATTTGCCTCTCTATTCTGCCAAAACAGAGAAGGGAGAGATTAGAAATCTCTCAACCCCTCCTCGCCGGGGAGGGGAAACATGGCGGAGCTCGCGGTGGCGAGCGGCAGCGCACGGCGGCGCCGGTGACCGGAGGGAGTCAAAGTGACCCCCAAAATGATCATCTCCTCTCCCTATACTAGAAAAAACGCCTTACTCGACCTAAAACCAACCCTAAATCCCTAGATCTAGGTAGTTACCTTCGAAGGAAACAAAAAGCACGGTGACCTTCAAGCTTCCACGGCCTCAAACCACGGTGAGATACCTCTCTCTCTATTTTTATTTCATTTTTGTTGTAGTTTCGAATAGGTTTTGATTTTTTTCAAACCGATTCTTTCCTCTTTTTTTTTTTTCCCCGAATGACCCCCTCTTCATTGCATGTATCCCTTCTTTTTGTTGTGGTTGCTGAATGATGATGTTTAGAACTTAGGGGAATTATGGGTTGATTTGGTAGCTGGTGAAATCCTGAACTTTCGGGATTTAATTTGTTTTTAAATGGGTTCACTGTTGATGATATATATATATTTTGATTGGTTTTGCTGTTCTTCACTGTTAATAGATTGATGGAGGGACCTTCGGTCACTGTGGATGCAGGCAGCCGGCGTCAGAGGCTGTCGGCGAGGGGACGCTCGGCTGAGAAGCTGGAACGTCAAGCGGCGGCTGGAGCTATTTTAGGGTTTCAAACCCTAAGCTCTGCGTGATCTGGACCGTTGGATGGGTCCAGATCCAACGGCCAGAAATGAGGCGGCTGGAACATTTAGGGTTTAAAACCCTAATCTGTTTTAGGGTTTGAAACCCTAATCTGATGGGTTGGGTTGTCTGGGTCAACAGTGGGCTTGATGTAATGGGTTAGCTGATAGTGGGCTTGCATTATATTGGGCTTTGGCCTGCAAAAATTGTAATATGTAATTAATAAACATAATAATAAAAAATAATAATAATAAAATAACGATAAAAAACCCGGACAAAAACGGGTGTCTACAGCCATTAAAGGCTAAAATTATCAAATTGCCCTTATGAGCCTCAATAAATAAAATAACTTATACGAGTAATAGTTTGAGTTTCATATTGATTAAATAATGATATGAGACGTTTAGCTATCTAACAAGAGAATGTCCATGAAGACTCAATAAGAATAATATAAATTACGAACATCAGGGTTTTTAACTAGGTAGTATCGATACTCTATACATAGAGTATCGATACTGTTCGTCGGGTATCGATAACATTGTTAAGTCGTAAATTCCATTAGTTAGTTTTGTATTAGTACCCGAGAAATATCTGTACCCTAATAGAGAAGAATCAATAGCCCAATCATTTTTCTTAACATAATTTAAACATAAAAATTAATCACTAAATAATAAAAACATGACCATACAAGAGGATGGTAAAAAAGAGTCGATCAAACAATTAAAAGAAATTAAAAAATACTAACAAATACTATTGTTGATGGTGAGAGATAATACCATCAACATTAATATAAAAGCGAATATAACGATAACGACATATTAATAACTTATTCTTTTACAAGTAAAGCACAATTTATTCAAAGTTATTTCGAGCATGTGAGAAAAATAGTCTAAAAATCTACATAAAAAATAGATAAATAAAATAGCAAAAAAAAAACAATAAAAAAATGTGTCAAAAAACACTAATAAAAATTAAAATCAAATTTAACCTTGAAAGAAATTTGTTTAAAAGATATATATACATATTATGGAGAAATGGGAGACGTAGGGTCATTTTCGTATGATGAAGTGGTCTTAGAAAAGGAAGGCGTGCTAAGGATCTTCACGTTCCCCATCTCTCATCAACCGGCAAAAATCTGCTCCCCCTTTTCTCTGTCTCTGCTTCTAAAATCGCACGCCGATTTCCAACTTTTTTATTTGAAATTGCAACGCATTGTGTTATTTTTTTAGGTTAAACTATTTTTTCATCATTTATCTATTTTTATATTTTTATTTTGATCATCTAACTATCTTTTTAAAAATTATATTTAATATTATGTTTCGTTTATGTTTTAATCATCTATCATTATGTTAAATCATTGACTTAACAAAAATAATGATGACCTAACATAATACAAATTTAATCTCTAAACATTATATCAATTTGATTATAATTTAAAATAATTTAAAAAATCTTTTATATTTTAAAATTATCTCAAAACTTTTCTCCAATCATCCCCTTCATTGAAATACACGCTTAATAAAAAGAAAAACTTTTACATGATTTTAGTTCACCAATTCAAAAGATCCATTAAAATATGCATAGTTAAGATTCAAAGATGAATAGGGACTAATAATTAGGGATGGCATGAGTCGGGTAGAGTTTCTGGTCAACTCGACCCTATCTAAAAATTAAATACTCTTCATCCGATTCGAAAAGTATACACCCTTAACACGATTCAAACTTGATCCGTCATTTTGAGATAAAATTCATACTCGATCCGATCTACCCTAAAATAATATATATATATATATATATATATATATATATATATATATATATATATATATATAAATATTACTTTTATTCAATAAAAATAGATATTTAATTAAAAAAATAAATATATAAAGGGATCTTATTGCAATTATCCCTAAATATATAAGGTAAACTTATAATTTTTTTTTTGGATCGGGTCGAGTTGAATATTTTTAACCCTAAATTTAAACTCAACCCGATCCGAACACAATCTTTAAAACAAACCCAACCCAAACCATTAAAAAAATATATGACCCAATTACAAAATAGTCGAAATCCATCAGGTACGGGTCTTGTGCCCATCCTACTAATAATGCTAGATTAATATTTTGATTGAAATATTCACTTTTAAAATATCTAAGAGATGAAAATATCCCTTTCAATAATAGATGGATTAAAATGAAATTTTTAGTACAATAGAAGCGATTTTTAGTAGACTTTAACAAATAATTTACTGATTTGACTTCCTTCCAATTATTTTATATTTGTCGTTCACTACGTTACACATTATTTGCCAACTTTTCTTCTATCCATTGTCCACTATGGTTTGCTTTCCATTTCATTAATAATATCATGTGCTTGTAAAACATGCACGATGAAAGAGAACGAATAATCATTATGTTTTCCCAATTCATATGTGCTTAATCTATATATCTCACGAGTTCAATTAATTGTTTAATTAATAGCAATCAAAATCAATTCAAATTCGAACTTGAGTTAAATAATTAAGTCTGCAATAGAAAAAATAAGCATCAAGTTTTAAATGTAGAATTCAATCTTATTTAAATACAATTTAGAATTTCGAAATCAATTCCTTGTAATTTGATTTCATTCCTTCCGACTCAATTACTCACCTATGTACGATAAAGGAGAAAGAATAAAAGTTATGCTACTCAAATTTAAAAGATACTATTAGATATCAACTATCAATTCATCTAGTATGATAAGATGTTGGATTTTTAAAATATGGGAGTCAAATGTATTCACGTTATTTTAGATAAATTATTAAATTTAATTTAATGTATCAATAAAAAAATAAAAAAAATTTGTATATCGATTTCTAAATTTATTACTGATCAGTCATGATTCAAATTTCAATATTGTGAATAATGACATGATTATATTTATCAGATTTGTCAGTAGATATATTAAAATATAGTTGATTATAAAAAAATATCTGATTTGAGAAAATGAAAACTTGATATACAGGACAGTGGAATGTTTGACAACTCCATTGATGATACTTGAAACAAAAGACCAAAAGCTGCTGGAAACATGATTTTAGGCCCACTGGTCAGCACGCCGAGCCCTAACATACACAAACTTACATAACTAAATCTTAAAATGTAGCAATCATAAGGTAACTTTATTGTTACCACAAAGTGTTTTATGTCTCTGTTTTCTTGTCCCCCTAGCCCTTCCCATGCCATGTTTTGCCACTGGTTTTCACAGCTGGTGGAGCAAGTGGATTCACATTTTAACCCTAATTTCAAGGTAATTCTGATCTCCCATTTTATATATATTTCGTCAACTTGATCATCTCCAACGGGTAAAAGGTTAAAAACCCAAGAATTTTCAAGCAAAAAAGAGAGAGAGAGAGAGAGAGAGAGAAAGCATGGAGGAGAAGAAAGAAAATGTGAACACAGCTTTGTTTACAGCAGGCATAGCAGTTTTAGTGGTATGTTTGAAACGTGCTCTACTGTTGTTCCTTGTTCAACAATGGCGGGCTTGGGTGTTTCTGGTGGTAAACCTCGTGCTTTTGGCTATTTTTTTCACTTCCATTAACCCAAATTCAAGTCAGCAAGAAATCAACAGAAAAGATGAAGAATCGAAGAAGACAAGTGGGGGTTTGAATGAAGTTGAAGCATGTAAAGAAGAAGACAATGATGAGGTCGTCAATTCAAAGAAAAGAAGAAAATGTGAAGATGTTGAGGAAGTAGTAGAGAAACGACTGATGGTTGAAGAAGAAGAGGAGGAGGAGAATATTGAGGCCCTAAAGCTGTCAAAGGAGGAATTAAATGAGAGAGTGGAAGCTTTCATTGCCATGTTTAGGCAGCATTTGGCTTCGGATGCAAGAAAAGGAAGAAATCAAAGTGATCTGAAGAAGAAGCACACCAGCCTTTCAGCTGATGGAGTAAATAGTTTTGTTTTGAAAGTCAGGTGATAACCGAACTGAGTTTGGTCCAACTGATTCATTTAATCGATTTTATAAAGTAGTATTCAATGAATTTTGAATTTGAATCTCTATATTGTTTTCTTCTTATTCCATCTTTAAAATTTCTTTCTTATATACATAAAAAAAATTCAATTTGTCATTTGATTCAACAAATTTCTTTTGCATGATAAACTCATCACAGTTTGCAGTTTTATTACATTTTCCCAAAGAAAAAGCCTAGCTACATAACTAACATAAAGATAGAGAAAGGTAACATAGAACAAAGATAAAAAAAAAAACCCTTCCGCCAAATTTTTAGTTTAGAATGGGTTTTTTTAATAGTATAAGATGATTACAAATTATTCATTTAAAATTTTTTCCTGATCAATTGATAATACATATTTATTGAAAATACAATTGTCTGTAGGGATGGCAAAAAATCTCGAACCCGATGGGAAAAACCGAAAATCGAATTAAACAGGGATGGGGAAAATCGTTTATGCTAAACGGGGACGGGGACGGGAAAAAATTGTTTATGATAAACGGGGATGGGGACGGGGACGGATTTGGTAATCCCCGCCCCGATTACCCGATTACCCGGCCTGATACCCGACCCGATAAATATTAAAAATAATTATTATATATATATATATAATATTAATAAATTTAATTTAAATTAAAAAATATATATAATATTTATATATTTAATTTAAATATATATATATATCTGGCCTGATACCCGACCCGATATTCGTTTAAATAACCGTTTATGCTAAACGGGATACCAGTTTCCCCGTGATTTTCCCCGATTACCCGATGGAGATCCCCGTTTAAATCCCCGCAGTTTTTTTAGCGGGGACGGGTATGGGTTTTTTAAACGGGGACGGAAATGGAGGACCAATACCCGGCCCGAACCTGGCCCGTTGCGATCCCTAATTGTCTAAACTCAATTCGAGAATAACATTTTTTTTCACCATTAAAGTCATTCAATAAGTTCGAACTTAAAATGAACTAAAACAATATAAAAAATACTAATTTCTGTCATTTAACATACATTTAGGTAAAAAAATCTATCTTTTCTAAAAAAATATAAATCCCATTTAAGTCGGTAGTCAAAATATTGAAGTCATTGGTAAAAAGAACAGATAATTTCTGGAAAAAATCTATTTTTTTCTGAAAATACATCTCTCGTAATTTTAAAGGTTCAACATAATCTATATTTTTAGAGTCAAATATTTAGTCACCAAAAAATCTTATTTCAATAAGGGATTGGAGATGGAGAATCGTGATACCTTAGCTGCCTCTGAAGACTTTACCCTCCCGAAAAAACAACTTCAACATGATGAAGCGTCGGTTGGAGCCTCTACTTCTCCTGTTCAGGAAAACGCCAATTTCACTTCCTGTAACCAGCCTTCCTCGACTCACATTGTTTCCTATAAAGATATTGTACTTGGTTGAAACGTGAATCCCCCCGTAGAGGAACTCTTATCTCTTGAGGATGACGATTTTGAATTACTCGATGAGGATATTAGTGTCGGGAAACATATGGAATTCCTTTCATCAATTTCTCTGATTGTGTCTAAGCCCTAGCAATTAAAAGCATGGATCAGACTTTGGTAATCGAGATCCTTGGTAGACAGATTGGTTATAATGTCTTGCACTCCCAAATTCTTTACATCTGGAAACCTGCTCACCGTGACTACCTCAAAGTTCTCTTTGACGATCCTTGGACTATTTTCAGTCATTACATTGCATTTGAAACTTGGTCCCCAGATTTTAATCCATCCCAAACTCACCCTAGCAAACTTGGTCTCCCGATTACTTGGTATAAACGCAGCATGATCGAGACAATTGGTTCACGTCTTGGTTCTATAATCAAAATCGATTATCAAACGTCTAATGGTCGTCGTGGTGGATTTGTCCGTATGGCAGTGATGATTAACTTGAAAAAACTGTTAATCTCAAAGTTAGTCATCAACCACCGAACTCAAATTATCGAATATGAATCGCTCCCGGTTGTTTGCTTTAATTGTGGTATCTACGGTCACACTATAAATTTTTGCCCCCAAAAGACTGCTCCAAATGATTCTGCCAGCTCCAGTAGTGGCTGTCAAAACATTGAGATTAGGGTTCCTGTGCCCTCAGACCCTTTCGGACCTTGGATGCTTGTTGAGAAGAAAAAACATCAATAGCCCTCGGTAGATGCTCATATCCACTCATCCAGATTTAGTCGTCTCTTGGATAGCCATGCAATTCCACATAAAAATGCAGTAGATGCGACTACCCTAACTCCCAAAGATATATGGCCAGCCTCTCATGTCCTCAAAAGCAAGGCCAATCCTGGTAAAGAAAATCTAAATCAATCCTCCGATTCCTTCAAAACCAAAGGCAAAAGTCATGTTACTATCCATAAACCGCATGTTGTAATTTTGGGTGCTCGAAATATGAATGTTATTAGTCCACATGACTTGAATAAACACAATGATAACTCAAGCAGAAATACTTCCCTCAATTCCTCCAAACATGTAGCAGTTGTTATGGTTGTTGATGATGCTCCTATGACTGGCTCCCAAGACCTTTTAATGCAGTTAAAGAATCCGGACGATAATGCATTAAACCCTTTAATCTTTACTCCCAAACCACCGGATATTCTGTCTGCTCTCAGTCACGATGTAGATATGATCCATAATTATTCCCATCGAGTAAATACTTTGTTGCTGTAGGAGCAAATAACAGACTCTGCTCTCACGACCGACGGTCCAATGATCATATATGGTTGAATGATTTTATGCATCTAAGCTTCTCTCTATAATTCTTTCCTATGGATTTAAAGACTTTTGTTTGGAATGCGCAGGGATTTGGTAGCAGGAATTTCATAAGAGTTATTCGTCAGTATCTAGGAGATCACACTCCTGATATGCCTCTCGGCTTCTCCCTATAATCCTTTCTTATGGATTTAAAGACTTTTTTTTTTTTGGAATGCGCAGGGATTTGGTAGCAGGATTTCATAAGAGTTACTCGTCAGTATCTACGAGATCACTCTCCTGACATTTGCGTTTTTGTTAAAACGCGTATTAATGGAGTCAGAGTCAATAAAGTCATTCGCGCCCTTGGTTTCCCAAACTCTTATAGGGTTGAACCTATAACACTCTAATCAAATCTAATCCGAAGATCTAAGGTTTAAGGTATCACATGAGACCATTGAAGTAGCTAACCTAAAAATTTTCTTTTAAAACAATTATAAGCACCATATAAATCATCCATCTAAGTTATAAAACAAAAAAATAACGATCGATTTACAAAATATAGAGACACCTAAATACATCCAAAAACAATAATACAAATGAGTTTTAAGAAAATAAAGTTAAGATTGAATACAAGGGTCTACGAATGGTACATGCCCTCTAAGTATGACTCAATGCGTACTCTAAAGCCTTAACTGGTCCAGAATCTGCTTACGACAGTAATACTCCTCGACTGGTTACCTAAGAACCTGTGCACGAAAACACATTCTGAACCCTAAGCATACGAGCTCAGTGCCACACTGATAACTGTATTATACTACGTGCATTCGCTACATGTGCATGCTAGTGGTATAGGTACGAAACTGTAAGAATGACAACATGCAAGCTAACGTACATGCATCATGGTGTGGTCGAAGGGTATTGTAGCTTGAGATTCACACCCATCTAGCTTACCTAGGATACCCTTAGGTATCGAGGTGAAATTCAAAACTTCATCGAAAGCGTACACCTGACTTGCTCACTCATGAGAGTCTTGGGGCATTTGCGCCGAGCTAGCAATTGAAGTGACTTGGCACTAGCTGAGGTATATCTGGATATTTCTAACCAACAAGGCGATCGTCATACTGCTAAAGTGACTCGAGTGTCCTGGTTGTTTCCCGAGCGTTACACAAAGGATAATTTTATTATATCCTAGTTGGTATCATTTCTAGCTGTAACTATATTATTTATTGATGTTTCCACTTGTAGATTTATTTCGGTGTTGATCTAGTGTTATTGGGCCCCTCGAATCTAACCTCTTAATCATATGGGTTTCTTACCCAAAATTGTATGTTGGTCTCTTTAGTATCAGTATTGACCTTGTGTATCGATACCCACCCTTGGTATTGGTACTAAAAGTGGCTATTGGAATCTGAGGGAGGGAACTGGGTAGTATCGATACTCTTAATTAGAGTATTGATACTTTTGAACAAGGGTATCGATATTATCCTGAGTATCGATACCAAAATGGGCTTTGATATTTTGAAATTTAATTATGTATTGATACCCTTACTGAGAGTATAGATACTCTGCCCTCAATATCAATATTGAGGGTATAAATACTCTACCCTCAGTATCAATACTTCCATAAGTATCAGTACTTGAATAAACTACTAGAATATGTCAAGTGAACTCAATATCAATACCCATCCTACATGTATCGATACTCAAATAGCAGTATCAATACTCCTAGCCTAAAATCTTCTTATTTTAGGCTATCAGATGAACAATATCGATATTGTTCTTCTAGTATCGATAATCAAACCCATAAATACCTTGTTTGATACGAAAATGGCTTCTTATTTCTCCCAAAAGCCCTAATGAGGTTCCAAAATGTTATTTAAATCTTATGTATGTTAAGAGGGGTTATGATAGGCAAATAAACATGCTGAAAACATTAATTACTGAAATCTACCATGGACATACTTTTATGCTTCATAACTCATGCAAGCTAACAACACACATTTAGTGATCTACAAGTGGAAGTGATGAGTTATAAGTGTTTTACCTTGAAATCCTAAGCTGCTAGAACACTTCTATACTCAACCAAGGGTTTTCCTTTCTATCGCTTTTAGAGCTCCCCAACTTTTCTCAGTATACAAAATCATATGTATGAGTTACTAACTAATTCAGGAAGTTAAGAGGGAATTAAGAAGACTTCCTAAGGCTAAAATCCATAAAAAATGACTAGAACACTTAGGTTTTCCTAAAACCCCACTAGACCCTACTTATGGAAGCCATGGCTAAAACTTGATGTTGAGGGCTTAAAAGGAAGCTTCGGAAGAGGGGATTAAATTTCTTACTTGGAGATTGCTGAGTAAGGTTTGAAATGCTACAAAGTTTCCACATTTTTCTTCAAATGCTAAGGAAGGAAAGGAGTTTGAAATGGGGAAGAAGAAGAAGACAAAAGGATGATGAAAATGAGACATGGGAAGAGGCTTCAGAAGTGATATCATCAATCCTTAATAGGGATCTAGATTTAAAACTAAAATTGGTATAGTTGCTTCCGTCCTCTCAAATTTGGTCACAACTTAAAAACACATTTTTATCATCTATTGGGCCAAACCAACCCCAAAGCAACACCCATTTGGACTAAGTTTCCTACAAGGCTAGAAAACTTATCTAAAACATTTTCGATTTAACCCGAAATTGCTAATCCAAGATTTGGGGTGTTACAAAAACGATGGGGTTCTTCGAAGGGATATTGTTATGCTTGTATGACCACATACTTGTTGATGTTTTATCCTGTCATTTTCAGTTCATCCATTGTCATATCATGAACAAGAGACTTGTACTCAGACCTCTTTTCTGGCTATTTTCACTTATGCTAGCCCGTCTCCTTCTCTCCGAATGGTTCTTTGGGTCTTGTGTGAATGTTCTTGCGGTTTCAATCTATGAACCTTAGGTCCTTATCAGTAACTTTAATGTTACTCTCCAACAAGATGACCGAATGGGTTGTGCTACCTCTTCGTCCACCGATTCTAATTTCCAAAGCATGGTTTTCAACTGTGGCTTACCATATCTTGGTTACTGTTTTGTTCGCCAAGATCAAAGCCTAGGCAATTTTTCTTGGTATGAGGCCTTCCCCACTTCTTCCCTTCATCATTTGTTTCGTATGAAATCGGATCACAAGCCTCTTCTGCTATCTCTTTCTGCTTCTTCTCTCAGGCGCAACAGTAAGACATTCCACTATTTATCTAGTTGGTACCTTCGTAGTGATTTCAAGGAGTTTGTTAGTAATAACTGGAATGCATCTATTCCTCTTGTTTAAGTTATTTCAAAGTTCTCATATACGTCCGATGTTTGGAATAAAGAAGTCTTTGGGTCCATTGGGCAGAATAAAAAGATCTTAATGGCCAGGCTTCGGGGTGTTCAAAAGTGCCTTGATCAACGCCGGCCTCGAAACCTAGTTGACCTTGAGACAAGACTCCTGGTTTAGTTGGAAACTGTCCTTGACCAAGAAGAATTATGGATCCAGAAGTCTATAGCTGACTAGATATCTTTTGGGATCAAAATACTAAATTCTTTCACTCCAAGGCTATTACAAGACATCAACACAACTCAATTTACAGTCTAAAAATCTGAAATAATGAATGGTGTGATATTGAGTCCATTCTAAAGGAGGAAGCGACTCGTTACTTTGTAGAGCTTTTTGCTGATAATGAGCCCCCCGTCGGGTTTGTATCCTATTTCAAGCAGATTTCCTTCGTTGTCTGCTACACTCACCTTGATCTTATCACCCACTCCTTCGTAAGAAGAAATCAAGTTTGCTTTGTTTGCGATGAGGCCTCTAAAAGCACCCCGGTATCGACGGTCTTCATGCTCAGTTTTTCCAAAATAATTGGGACACTGTCAAACCATCTATTTGTGCCATGGTTCATGCAACTTTCTCACTTCATATCATATACGGTAGTCTAGGTGACTAATCTGAAAACTTTTGTCGGTTTTCGCCCCATCAGCTTTTTGCTGATAATGAGCCCCCCGTCGGGTTTGTATCCTATTTCAAGCAGATTTCCTTCGTTGTCTGCTACACTCACCTTGATCTTATCACCCACTCCTTCGTAAGAAGAAATCAAGTTTGCTTTGTTTGCGATGAGGCCTCTAAAAGCACCCCGGTATCGACGGTCTTCATGCTCAGTTTTTCCAAAATAATTGGGACACTGTCAAACCATCTATTTGTGCCATGGTTCATGCAACTTTCTCACTTCATATCATATACGGTAGTCTAGGTGACTAATCTGAAAACTTTTGTCGGTTTTCGCCCCATCAGCCTTTTGCGTCATCATCTACAAGCCCCTTACAAAGATTATTGTTTGCCGCTTATAGTCAATTATTCCCCTTTTCATTGGCCCCACCACAGTATTTTCATTTAAGGGAGAGACATAACAAAGAGCATCGTTATAAATCAAGAGCTGTCCATACTATGAAATCAAAGAAAGGTAAATATGGCTGGATGGCAATAAAGAACGACCTCCAGAAAGCTTTTAATAGAATTCACTGGAATTTTATAAAAGAGAATCTCCAACGCTAGTATTCCTCAATTGACTATTGACCCCATTATGCTTTGTGTCACTTCTTCTCAACTACAGGTCCAATGAAATGGAAGCCTAAGTCATCAATTCTCTCGTGCGAGAAGAATTCGACAGGGAGACCCTTTCTCGTCATACCTATTCAATCTGACAATAGAAAAGCTTAGTCACACCATTAATAGCTTGTACAGTCCGATACATGGATAGAAATTAAAATGGCGAGTCATGGCACTCCGATTTATCATTTTTTCTTTGCTGGTGTTCTCATCATGTATGCGAAAACTGATCTTATCAATGCCACAATTATTTATTGACGTTGGCATCTTTCGGCAACTACTCGGTACACTTGGTAAATAAGAGAGAAACAACGATCTATTTTTCTCCAAATACATCCCATACAGTTCGAAATGATATTTGTAAGGGATTGGGCTATAGTGAGGTGATGGAGTTGGGTAAACACTTAGGGGTCCCAGATCGTCACTCTGCTGCAACAAAAGAGCTTTACAGATTCATCATTGATTGCATCCAACAAAAACTTGATGGATGGTCGACAAATACCCTCTCATTTTCTCGATGGGCCACTCTTACAAAACCCGTCTTTCTAAGGATTCCCACTTATATTACACAGGTTTGTAGACTCGCATTAGCCCTTTGTAACGAGATCCAGAAGATCATTCGTCGTTTTATTTGGGGATCCAATGCTTCAACTTCTCTCATTCATATTGTTATATGAGAGTCCCTTTATCAATCATTTTCTTCTTGTAAACTTGATATTCGAAGAATGGACTTCCATTATGTTGCCCTTCTCTTCAAGATTTGTAACGCTCTCGTCTTTTGTCCATCAACTTTCTGGATTTCATTGTGCCGTGAGAAATACAAAATCGTTGATGCCTGCCCTTTCTATCGCTCGGTCAATCAGCTTGCTCTACCTTCTGGCAGAGCCTTACAAACTTATGGCCTTTTTTATGCTAGCTCGGCTTGGCCAATTGGCTATGATCACTCCATCAACTTTTATATAAACAAAATATCTTTTAAAACATCATCGAATTGGTGGAGAATTACTCCTCTAGCAACTGAAAACTTATTAGAGTAAAAGTTCTCTTGCATGTCTCCAATCCTGATAACACAATCCACAACTTCAAAATTCCTTGGAACTCAATAACTACTTAGCAGCACATCATCATGAATCTCAAATCATAACTCTAATGTCATATGTTAAGGATTTGTCAACAAGAATGTAATCGACACGACATATAATAAATTTCACAAAAAAAAATATTTAATGTGATTTGACATCAATTGTTTACCTCCATATATGACGAAAAGAATTCCACCATAATGAGCCAACTAAGCTGATAGTAACTATTTTATCTTTTGTTCAAATACTAACATAAACTATTTTGTCTTTTTACGTAAAAATTAAAATAAAATTTAAAAATAATAAAAATACTTACAAATTTTAAAAATAAAATATAGATTTAAATTATTAAAAATTATAAAAATATGAACAGTTGTTTAAAAATTACTAAAAATCTTTCTGTCAATTGGTTCAATTTAAACAAATAATTAGAAGTTTGAATACCAAAAAAGGGTAATCTACATTCTAGATCATTGAATTTAACTTCAACTTTCATCTAGATCACAAACATTAATCAAAATTATATTATTTAATTTTTATTTTTAATAAATTAAGTCACTTATGCTAACAATATTAAATAAATCTAACAGAAAAGTGATAGGACACTTTTACTCAACATACATTTTAGATATCATAATCAAATAATTTTTAATTGACAATTTAAATAATTTTATGTTAGAATTTATATAAAATTTACTTCTTTTATCATTGAATTTACCTAAATGACATGTTTAAGAAGAAAATAAATATTATTCAAATTATTAACTAAATATTAGTTGATGATAATATTTGAAAAGTATATTATGCTAAAGTTTCAATTTTAATTTTTTTGGTGGGAATATTTGACAATGTTAGTATAAGTAAATTTATTAGTAATAAAAAATAAATGGTGTAATTGGATTAATCAAAGGTTTGTGATTTAAATGAACGTTAAATTTAATAATTTAGGTTGTGAATTAATTGCCAAAAAATATTTTCTGAAAAGTTTAAGGGCTGAAAAGTAAATTAGGGTATGAAAAAGATGACAAAACATAAATGAAGTGTAACCATGATTTTTGTTGACAAGTGATATGGTATCCAAAACAAACCACACAATTGGGCGTTATAGTCATAACTGATATGGGCCAATGATGCCCATTTGGACCGATTGTGATTGAGACTCAAATTTTTGGTAGATTCAGCAATATATGCATTTTACCCAAAAAAAAATCAATGTCTAATATTTATTGTAATTTAAAAATAAAGATTAAATAAATAAAAAACAAAAACATCAGCTTCCTAATCCTACTCATAGAATTAAAAAAAAAAATCACTTATAAAGTACTAGGAATAAGACTTATCCCTATAATATTGAACTGAACATGTTGTATTACTGTATTTATTTTCATAGGTACAATTATGAGGGTTGGGAACTGCTAAGATTAAGCTAAAGCAAATTAAAAGAAATTAACTGGGAAATTGGAGACCTTCAAGATTACATTGATTATTTCAATCATTTTAGAGGGCAATTGTTCATAAGAATTTTATGTTGGTTCGGTAGTTTTTTTAAAAAAATAATGCTTATTGATGTTAATATTAGTTGCATGATTTAATATGGTATGATACTTAGTTTTAATATATGAAAACTAAACGAATTGATAATCACAATATGAGTTGGACATGAAATAAAATTTTCACGTAACGAATACACAAGACAAACGTGAACAGCACCACCACCTTACAGCTAATAATCGAACAAAAAAGTTTTCTTGATAGAACGTTGTGAGGTCCATTCTTTTTCATTTTATTTCATTTTATTTCATTTTATTTGGTTTCTTGTGACTTAGGAAATTCACTTATACACCCAAAGATATAAGGTGAAGGAAGTTTCTCATCATCCTTTAAAGTCTTGACTTTTCATTTGTACGTACCTTTTTTTCCTCCTATGTCCCTTTCTCATATGCTTCAATATCTTGGGATTATCACATAGAATTATGTCTAAATTTGGGGGGTTTTGTCTCATTGATTTAAACTGCTCGTCTATTTACTTTACTACGCGATAAACACTAGTCATTCTACCGGGAAAACCAGATTTCTTTAATTCTTTCATATAGACAGAGATCGATGAAGTAGGGAAGAAAGCAGATGGAGAAGATGGGCTAAGTTTGTACTGATTTAATCACTATCATTCCTATTTATGGTAAATATTCAGGCTTGGACTTGATTTTCTTTAGGAGTTACAATGGATGACAAGAATCCAAAGTCGAGCTCCGGGAGATTCAGGAAATGGTTCAAAAGGAAGCACAAAAAGAAACAAGCTGATCCTTGTTACAACCAGGATGAACTTTCAGGTTTTAATTTTGTTTTAGTTCTTTTTTGTTAGTTTTTTTCCTTGAACTTTTGAGCAGTGGATATATTTCTTGCAGATGGAGGTGATGATTTCATGGAAGATGTTTATGTTAGTTCATTTGAGATGGATCCATGCACTTCAACCAATGAGTTAAGGTGAGTTTTAAAGGCTCAAACAATCAATTAAAATCAGGGTTAAAAGTATAAATTAGCTAACCTTTCCTCCAAGTTTCAGGATTTTCGTGGGAACTTGGAATGTTGCTGGAAGATCTCCTGTAGGAAGTTTGGCAGTTGATTTAGAAGAGTGGCTGAAACCCCAAGATGCTGTTGATATCTATGTTATCGGGTACGAAATAATTCCGAAAATCATGTAATGTTGTAGACTCTGTAACCATCCAAAGAAGAGTAAATCATCAAACTGACAACAGAAAATTTTCAACTTGTAGATTTCAAGAGATTGTACCGCTGAAAACTCGAACAGTGATCGGAGCAGAAGATCCAAAGAAGGCAACAAACTGGAACCTGCTAATAGGAAAAGCACTAAACGAAAGCTTCGGTCGCCCTTGGTTGACTCCCATGTTGAATCCAATCTCAAGTGACAGTTACCATTATGCGGAAGTACCTGTTTCAGAAAAAAGAGCAAGTTTTAGTGCAATAAGTGACAATACCCCAATGAGGAGGCCAGTAACTCGACAGCGACATCATCAGCAACCAGTAATTGGTGGCAGCAAGTACAAGCTAATGGCAAGCAAGAAGATGGTTGGAGTTTTCATAAGTGTATGGATGAAGAAGGAATTGTTGAAGAAATACTGTGTTTCAAATGTGAAAGTTAGTTCAGTGGCTTGTGGGATCATGGGGTATTTGGGAAACAAAGGTTCAGTTTCAGTTAGCATGCTGATTGAAGGGACCAGCTTCTGTTTTATTGCTGCTCATTTGGCTTCTGGTGAAAAGCAAGGTGATGAAGGTCGAAGGAATCATCAAGTTACAGAGATTTTTAAGCGAACGAGCTTTCCTCGATCAGCCAAAGGTGATGGTAGTCTTCATCCGCTCAAAATCTTAGGACATGAGTAAGTAATTCTTATTCAATGAACATAAATTAACCAAAATAAAGGATGAATGAGATTGGTCCCGAAAACAAACAAACAAACTAGAGATAGTGACCTATTTGTAGGCAGGATATGATTATAGCAATTAACAATTAGTAGTTTAAATCTTCTAGCGCTTGAAACTATTCTTCATTCCAAACAAAGTAGTATTAGTTTCAGTAACAATGAACATCGATGTTTGAAATATCTTTAGGGATAGCAATCATCCAAATTCATGCATAGTCGGATTAGGAATCCAAATTCATGAAATAAAACCTTATCATTTTTGTGGAACAGTCAGATATTCTGGTTCGGAGATCTCAACTATAGGTTATACAACTTGGAAGACAATTTAGCTAGGCATCTGATAAAGAAGCAAGACTGGAAAGCACTTCAAGAATTTGATGAGCTTCGAAGGGAGCAAGAAGATGGAGTGTTCCAAGGTTGGAGAGAGGGAAACATCGAATTTGCACCAACTTACAAATACTCTTCATCGAATTGCAATCGCTACTCCGGTGGCCTTCCCTACAGATCAGGAGAGAAACAAAGGACTCCAGCATGGTATATTTTCTAATCGATTAACTTTCACAGAATTCAATTCTTATAGCAGCATTAGGAAAATTAGATGCACGGCCATTGAATACAGATCCGATTATATGAGCATGACGCATGTGTCCACAGGTGTGATAGAATTCTGTGGTACGGGAAGGGAGTGAAAATCCTATCCTACTTAAGAAGTGAAATCAAGTTTTCCGATCATCGGCCAGTCTCTGCCCTGTTCTCAACACAGATAGAAGTCATGAAATCTAAAGATTCAAGATTTTCTTCCAAGGATACCAGTGTTCCTAACATTATGCCTCCAGAACCGATTGTAAGTTCTTTCATTCTAATTACTATACCCTAACTTTGGCATGTGTATCCTACAAATTAATACCGGTAAATGTACAATCCGGTAAGTTTTGTGAAGTCCGTACTCCGTAGTATATAACCATGGCATTATATATCTTTTCCATCACAGGGAAGGAGCAGAAACAATGAAGAGGGTAAGCTTGCTGTCTTTAATTGTAAAGGATACAGAAGCATCATCAGTACACATACAAAAAGTGTAGATAAACCTAATGAGTGCGGATTCAGCTGATTTATTTGGCTTTAAGAAAGCACTATTATTTCATAATCTTCTTTCTTCTCTTCTTCCCCTTCCTTTTCTTGGAAAGGATTCTATGAATGGATATGAGTTAGATCCACATATGAAAACTAGCTTCTATATATCAGTAAGTGTAACATTTATCAAGAATATAACAGCGAGCAACAACTGAGATACATAAAACCTCAAATACTGCATGGCAAGAGTTTTGAAAGAGAGAACATTGAGGGTATGAGCATTAGAAAATTTTCAAATTTTGTTACTTCTTTTTTACATATATTTTTAATTAAAAACCAAAAATAATCCATGATTCATTCAGATCAGCAAATCATATAAACAAGGCGGTTTTAGTACCTTAAGTTCCTTTATTTCATATCTCACTGAAGATATTTCACATTGAATCAGAGCAACTCTCTCCTGCAAACAACAATAAAATTATCAAAAGAAACAAAACAAATTAGCTAAAAATTTTAAATAAATCGAAAAAAACGACCTATATCGCTCGAATAAATCAAAAAATTTAATTAAATTTTTTAAAGAAATCAATTTTTTTTAAAATGATGTGGATAAAGACAATGGCATTGTTAGTGTAACTGTGAAGATATTACAATGTTCATGTAGTTTTATAATCAAATTTAATTAAAAAACTTTTAAATTATTAAATAATATTTTGGTCCTAATTAATTTTTCAACAAAACTAAGATTTTAATTTTCTAAAATGGAAGTGGACTTGGACTAGTTTGATTAAAACTCAATTCATAAAGAAACAATTGATAGCACAATGAAATTATCTAAAAAGAAAACATAAAAACAGAAAGAGAAAGAGATTGTGAGATGGAAGTAGGAATGCGCATGAACTAAAATTCAATGAGTTCTAACTTGATCTAATTTTATTGGATTGATTTTTTCTTAAAATATTCTGAATTCAAATTAGGTCATGTCGGATTTTTTAGAGAATAAATTAAGGTTGGAGTGAGTTCATGTTTAAAGTGAAAATACGTAACTCGACCTGTAATACACCAAATATCGAGTCGGTGACCATAGTGAAAGGATTTAAGATTTGGTGGGTTAAAGTGAGTAAATTGAAAAGTATAAGAAATGAATTAGGAAATTTTGTTTAAGACTAATTATTAAGAATGAAAGAATGGAGGGGAAATTTAGTCTTTTAGAATGAATGAATTAATATTCATTTAAATGGGGGTATTTAATAAGGTTGGAAAGGGGAAATGGTAAAAAGTTGGAAAACTTGGTTCTCTTCTCCTTCTTCCCGTTGTCCCCGTTCTCCCCATAGCTAAGGTAAGATATCCTTCAAGTTGGTTTTTCCTTTCGTTTTTGGGTTGGTTTTGAAGCCTTAAGTGTTATAGAGGCTTAAGGAAAGTCCTAGGAGGATTAAAACTAAGAGATGAAGGATTTATTTGAGATTTAATAAAATGAGTTTTTAAATGATTTGATGAAGGGCCAATTTTTGGAGTTTAAAAGCATATTTGACTTGTCAAAGAAGTAATTAAGAGATTAGGAGCCTTTGAATTGATTAAAAACATGTTTGAAATTTAAGTGTGAATTTTAGTTTTAAAGGGTTCTTTGGATTTATTGGATGTTATAGGGAGATTTATGGATGTAAGATAGTTGGTTTGAGTAATGATGAGTTTAAGGTTATGGTTGGTGATGAAAGTAAGAGATTTAGGCCAAAATGTAGTAAAAATCGAAGTGAAATATGTAAAATATGGATAAGGGTATCGGTACTAGAAGAACAATATCGATATTATAGGGTTAAATTTGAGGAAAGATGATGAACACGATGAACAATGACGATATTGATGCAAGTAATATCGATACTAAAGTGGGGTATTGATACCATTATTGTAAAATGGATTCCAATATGCAAAAATGGTATCGATACTGAAGAGAGTATCAGTAACATAGTATAGAAGTATCGATACCATAGGAGGGGTACCGATACTATTCAGCCTGGAATTTTAAGTTAGGATAAACTTTAATAGAATTCGAGAATAATAGTACTTTTGAGTATTAATATTTTGTATAAATGTTAGAAAGTATACTAACATTTGTATTGTATGTGTGATTATGGATGCTTGTGTATATCGTAATCAAGCTCCTGAATCAAGCAAGAAAAATGGTAAGTATAAAGTTGCCGAGTAGTTGGACATCATTAAGGCATAATAGTGAGGCACACCAGGTGAGTGCATTTTATGTACTTATATGTGATGAGGATGACTTGCGATGAGTCAACCTCGAATGTTTTGATACAAGCATGATTTACAGTATTTCGATATGTTTTCATAATGTGTATGAAAATGATACTACGAATAATTTTAGAGTATGAATTGCTCTAAAATGAATAGATGAACTATTATGTTGTTTTAATGGTTATCGATGTTCAGAAATGAATGTTAAATCTGCGAATTTGACATAAAAGCCCATTGTATGTGCACTGAGAGTTATAGGTGAATTTCGACATAAATTGTATGTAATGGTTATCGATCGATTTTGTTTAATGCATAACGGTGCATTTTCGTATCAGTACTATGTGTACTTTCGGCACTAGATGTGCAACCATGGAATTCATAATGAGTTTGTGAATTTCCATTTTGGCACTTAGGTGCAATGCATGTACCTTGCATTCTCATTTGACATACATTGGGCAAATAAAGGATAAATTGGAAAAATACTGATTGATAGGTATGCTGGGCATACTAAATATAGTTTCGTAGGTTACGTGAATGAACCTTGGTTTGCCAAGCTAGTTTAAGTATTAATATGATTTAAATTCGTATTTTGATATTTCATGATATGCTTATATTTAAGTTGCACCTCATTGAATTATTATGCCTCACTAAGTAAATACTTAGCATGTGTTAGTTTCACGCGTAGATAATAGCAAAGACTAGCAAAGTAAGAAGTGCATCAGATATCATCAATCAAAGGTTGCCTCGTCAGTAACTATAGGACAATTATGTCTACTTTTGATAATTATATGACATGTATTTGGACTTATGAAAATGCTCTGGAATGTATTTAACTTATAATTTTTGTAATATGTTATAACAAACATTTTATTATTATTATATAAAAATGTTTTATTTTTAGAAACAAAATTTTATGGGTTTACAAATAAGAAAATGTTTTAAAAAGTCATGCGACACATGTGGCTTGTGTACATATATCGTATATGATAAATGGGTGTTACACGACCAAAACCCAAAAATAATATAATTATACCTTATATATTTAAAGATAATTGTTGTAATACCCCAAATTGTTTCTGATGACTAAAATATAAGTTTTGAAAGTTTAGTGACTAAAGTATAAACTTTAAAAAGTTTAGGGACCAAAATTGTAATTTTTAAAAGTTTTATATTTTATCATGTAAATGAATAGTTTGTATTAAAACAGAGATTTATTGGGAATTAGATTTTCGGTAGGGGATTTGTGTTAAAAGCTATAAAGCGGTAAAGTTTGGTATTGAAATCAAATATTCGGATCGAACCGGAATTTTACGAAAATTTGAAAGATGTTAGAAAATGGTTGGAAATATTATTTTTATATTTTAGATCAGAGAAATTTGACTCAGAACAGTTTAAGTTTTTTAGATTTAACCAAAACAGTGAAATTTTAGTGACTAAAATACAATTTTTCAAAATTGCATGGCCAAAGTGAAATGTCAAAGCCATGTTGATTCATCTTTGACCAATGAATACTTTAATGGAGAATATGACAATGGAAATCGGTAATTTTTAAGTTACATTAATGGCAAAAATAGAATTTCTTAATAATTGAATAAAAATTCAATTATATTAGTATTTAGACATGTGTTAAGGCTAATTATCTTTAGAATAATCAAGAAAAGTCGATCATTTTCATATTTCTTCTCTCCAAGGGCCGAAAATTCAAGTTCTTCAAGGTAATTTTTTTTATTTTATTCTGAATTTTGAAGCTATTTACTTGATTTTTTTAGTTTAGTTATTAGATAGAGAATTAATCTACATGAAATTCTCTATCATTTGGTACCAAAATTTCATGGTGAAGATGATTGTGTGATGAGATTTGATGATTATGGTTATGAAGAGTTTAGTGATTTTAAAGAGTTGTTGAAGGATTTTTATGTTTTTAATGTTTGTGATTATTTCTAAAGCATGTACAATGATTAGGATTAATTGTACATTTGTATATAACATTTGGCCATATTAGGGTTTGTGAGAATGTTGAGATTTTGATTCAATTTGATGTTGTGATGATTGGAAATGCATGAATTTAATCGTAGGAGGTTGAATTCATGCTTGAAATTGAACAAAAAGTCCCCATAGGTGACTTGAATTATTCGTCCATAGGAAAGAAATTGGGGGAAAATGTTTAAAAAATTTCCTATGGATTAGAAAATGATATTAGAAGTATTCTATGTTGTTTTGAGATTGAATTGGATCAATTTGGAACCTTAAAAGTGCAAAAGGGCTAGTTTACAAGTTTTTGAAATTACGAGATATTATTGTAAGATTGAAATATTTGAAGGATTCCATGTTGATTATTGATATTTGTATTGCTGAAAATTTAGTTGGAAAGTTGTTTGGGAACCAAATTTCAAATATGGTAAATTTTGTGGTGGAATTCGAAAGGTCCCAAAACCTTGGGGACTTATTCGCAAGTTACTAAATGTAGAGGTATTATTTGGATAAATAATTGAATGCTGGAAAGTTTATTAGTATGATGAATTTTGAATTAAATTTTGAGTTGGGGTTGAATTACAAATTTATAAAGTTAGGTGGTTGAAAATCGAAAGTTAGGAAAGTTTGAGTTGAAATTATAAATGTTTGGATTATTGAGGTATTGATTTGAGTATTTTATTAAAATACTGGAATTTTAATAATTAATGTGCAATGATCTTAATGGTGAAGGACCATTAAGAAATAAATGGAAAGATTGAGGTGAATTCTAAAAAGAATTCACAATTTGTGGCTTATTTGTGTAAATTAGTAAAAGACGAAGGGTTAATGATGAAAATAAATATTCATAGATTTGTATGAGTATTTTTAGAAGTTAGAAATTATAGTGGAGATATGATTTAGTTTGATATCGTTTTAATCCCGATTTTTATTTTATAAATTTTCGAATGTTAAAACTAGTTTATGTTAGTACGACACTAATATGTAGTTCGAAAACTTTGTGTTATTATTTGGTATTGTCATACCACAATAAATCTAACAATCTGAACGATTCGAAAGGTAAAGGTAAAGGTAAAAGAAAAGCACGTGATTAGGAATATCGCGTAAAGGGTACTATAGTGAGGCAAAAGTGAGTGCAGTTATTTATTTAATTATTTTGATCAATGACGACTTGCGATAAGTCAACATCATTCCAATTTACAGCGTGATTTATAAAGTTTATAAAGAATATTTTTATAATATTTTATATCAGTTTAATGAATAATTTAGGGTATGAATTGCTCAAACATGATATATTTGATAATGAATTTATTTATGATACATAAGTCCATTGTATATATATTGAGAATTATTGGTACACTTGGCATGCTATTAGTTGAGTACTTTTCAGTTATCAGCTTTGATACATTCGAGTACCAATGTTATCAGTTATCATATCAGTTTTGGTACATTCGTGTACCAATGTCCAGCACCGTTGGTGTTCAGGTTATGACTGCACTGAAGTGCGTCATATCTCAGTATCAATTATGATTTGCACCGTATTGTGCATAGTACACACCTTGCTCACGTATCTTATGTTCTCATAAATGCATTGGACAATGAAAATGACGATGAAAGTTTGAATGATTTCTAGTTTACAAAAGCATGATATGCTTATTTTATCATATATTAATTATCAGAATTTTTGTTAGTTCACGACTTAAAAGAAATTTCAGGTCTCAGTGAAGAAATCAACTTGGATAAATTGGTTTGTCAGTTTAATGTTTTAATTAGAATTATTTTATTTATGTTTATGATATTTTCAAATTTTTCTCACCTTAGATTTCTACTGTCTCACTAAGTTATACTTAGCGCGTGATGATTTTCATGCGTATGTTATAATAAAGATAAGTATGAGCAGTAAGGAGCCATCAGAGCATCTTTTTGGAAAGACATACATATCATCAGTATCAGTAAGACATCTATGATGTTACTTTTGACTTTTAGTGACATGTATAATTATGTCAGTAGTTCTATTTATCGTATTTATTTTAAATAGTCTGTAATAGTAAACTAGAACTACTTTAGTTTATTTTACTTAGTTTAGTTTTACCAGTATTTATGTATGAAAAGAACGTATTATATTATTATGTTTTAAAAAGATTTTACAAAAAAATGAAATGGTAAAACCACTAGTTAACAAATAGAGTTATTTTTTCTACGACAAAGAATTTATTTATAAGTTGAGATATTCATAAAATAGTTTTTAAAGTTAAAATAGAAATGTTTTAAAATGAAATAAAATTTTAGGAAAATTTCATTTCAGTAATGTTTTATGAGTTGATGTTACATCTTTGACTCGTATATCAAGACATTTATAGGTTAAGGGTGTTACAATTTTAATAATATCCCTTTCTATATTACTTTTTTTTCCAATTAGATCACTATTTTATTGAATAAAATTTATATATATTTTATTCAATATATGTTTCGGGTCAGATCAGATTCAAGTTTTTTCAAAAGACAAGTCAAGTTTTAAATAGAGTGAAGTCATCCTAACATCAAGTTCGATTAAACTTAAGATGAAAGGTGTATTTTTTAGTCAAATCATATATACCGAAAACTTGATCTAACCCCGACACACGTCTATCTAGATGGAAAGGGTTTACAATGATCACATGAGGGTTTTTGACCGTACCATTTGTCTAGAATTATTATGTAAAAATTCAAGAGAGAAAGAAGGTAGGAAATTATTTTTCAAATTGATTTACCGAAAATAAAATGCCCTTTCGTTGGCCTACATGAGAATAATGATTTGGTTGGCCTACATGAGAATAATGATTTGGTATCAAATTAGGGTGTTTGGATGGATTTTTTTTTGTGTTTCCATAGTCTAAGGGAGACATTTTTCGGTTTAAATATCGATATTAGACTATATCGATATTGTTTATATTTTTGGGTTAAAATTGGTTTTTTGAGGCCATGATATCATTCTGGATGATCTAGGATCGATATTGAGGGTAAAAGTATTGTTGTGATGTTCATTGGTCTATCAATCAACCGAAAATGTTCCAATAAAGGGTGAATTGGCCAATTGAAAATTTTAGGTATGGAGAATGATAGGAAAATTTGTACAAGTATTTAGAGTGGTTCAACTTCTTAAAATGAAGTCTACATCCACTACCTTAGCTCCACACTAAGAATTTCTAACAAATTCACTAATTTGTTCTAACATTTTCTAGGATCAAGATTAACCTTTTTACAAATCCCTAGTTTTCAATGGCTAAACTAAAACCAAACCCCTTTTACAAAAGGAGAAAAAATTATAAACAAGAAACTCTCACAAGGTGGGTGTTTACACAATTAAACTTATTAAAACACTCTATGTACAAGAGAAGGAAAATATGATTGAAAGAGATTTTCTCTTGATGTGGATTGCTTGGATATGTATTGTAACCTTCTTCAAGTGTTCTCAACTTGTTTTTATTTATTGGAATGAGTTTGTAGTTGTTTCTATCGTTGGGGATTAATTTTCTGCAAAAACAAACTGCCCAGAAAAGGGAGTATCAATACTCGAGTAATGAGTATCGGTACTGCATTTAAAAAAACTAGTTGTTTTTACCATTGGGTTGAGTGAGTATCGATATTGGGTTATGGTATGGTAGTATCGATACTCCTTTGAGTATCAATACTATTTTTACTTACTGAAATCTGAACACACTTGAAACCAATAGGCAGTATCGGTACAGCCAGATGAGTATCGATATCCCTCTTATCTTTGGTATCGATACCGTAATAACTATATTGAAATTGTTCATGTTATATCAATACTGTAAAAATAGTATCAGTACTGCTTACGTAAAAAATTATTTTATGTTCAGATTCAAGTTTTATGGACTTTGAATTATTTTTTTAAAACTTTTAATAAATTCAATCAAGTCCAAAAATATTTTACCTTTAAATTTGTTATATAATATGTTCAACAATATCTCCTTTTTTTTATATAACAAACATTAGAAAATGATTTTGACAAAATTTCCTATTAATAAAACATTTAATGAAAAAAGAGAAATATTTTGAAAAATATTTAATCTTTCCTTTTTTATTCTTGAAATTAATTTTTTTTTTGTTGTTAAAGACAGTACAAACTAAACAGCAGTAATTGTAGCTTCCTTGTGCAGAATCAGAAAAAGCTCTATAGGAGGTTCAGCAAAGACATTGACGCCAATGGTGCAACCACGGCTCCTGGTAGCAAGACAATCGGCTAAAACATTCTGATCTCGATGGATATGAGAGACCTGGACAATCCAATTTCACTCGCGAAACTCCAAAATAGCCCCGACCAAAGTGGTGACAACTAGAGCCTTCGACGTGTTTTTCCAAATCTTGGTTACCTCCAAGTTATCAGTTTCCATCATTACTCTTCGAAACCCATGATTCCATGCCATGTTTAACGTATGATAGAACGCCCAAAGTTCTGCCTTAAGAACAGTACATCGTCCTAGACTCCGAGAAAAACCATGTAGCCAAACTCCGTCGGAGTCTCTGATCAAGCCCCCTGCAGCCGCCATCATGTCCGACGATCTAACCGCTCCTTCAGAGTTCGCCTTCACTCAACCAGTAGAGGGTTTAGACCACTGGTGATGAACTTCACGCAGCAAGCTGCTTCCCCGGGTTTCATGATTTCGACAAGAGATAATCTCTGCAATGGTACGATTACTTCGAACAAGAAAATCTTCTCTTTGAACATATTTTTGATCAAATAGAACACTACATCGGTGCTTCCAAAGATTCCAACAATAAGTTGCAAAATGAATGGGCCACTCACCATTAAGAACAGATAACATACCTGAAGCACGGAGGTTCTGCGAAAACCAATCCGCAATCGGCCAATTTAGAAAATCATTGAGGAGAGTAAAATGCACCACCCTTGGCCACACCGACCTTGCCATTTTACATTTACGCAAAATATGATCGACATCCTCCATCCCTCTCCCACAAACACGACAAGTGTCATCACTAGCCAAATGACGACGCACCCTTTCCTCGTTAGGAGGCAATTCTGGGCAGTAAGATAGAGGAAGACACGGAGCCTTTGAGGGGCTTCAATACCCCAAATTAACTTCCAACTGAAAACAACCCCGTTTAACTCATGACAACATAATGCCTTATAAGCGGATTTAGTTGTTAAAAACCTGTCAGGTTCACATCGCCAGCTAGGAGAGTCCAGGCCCAGTAAATCCCGAGGTGGGCAGACAGCAGCAATTCATTCAGTAATATGGCTCAGAAGAATAAAAGAAATTCTCCCCCAATCCTAAGTACCATCAGGAAGGCACATATCCCTTACATGCATCGGATTTGGTGAACCCGAGCCATTGTAGTAAAACACGAGCCTATCAACTCCATCCAACTAATGATCGTACCAAAAGTCTGTTTCTTGACCATCACGAATATTCCAAATGATACCTTCCTTAAAATCGGACCAAATTTCTTGAAGACCTCTCCAGAGTCTAGACCCGTTTACTCGGCAAAGAGAAAAAGGAAAAGGCTCCACCCACTTGTGTTTAGAACGAACAACCTGCACCCAAAGCTTCTCAGGGTCGTTTATGAGTTGAAAACCAATTTTCATAAAAAATGGTCTATTTTGAAGAGAAAGATTACGCAACCCAAACCCCCATTCTATACTGCTGTAATTTCTCCCAAGTGATGAGAGGAATACCTTTGGTACCATTAATCGTGCCACAAACAAAACGTCTAATTATCCGTTCCATTTCCTCACATAAACCTTTAGGGAGCCAAATAGATTGCATGGTATAGACTGGAATCTCTTGTAAAACCGCTTTGGCGTCGTGAGAGATGACCATGTTTCCACGCACCCACCTCTACCTTTTCTTTTATGGCCTGAGCTAGTCTGTGTTGAATCAAAATAGAATAAAAACTCTAATTGATCGAGAAAAAGAAAAACTATCTTTAGAATAATCTCACAAAATTACAAAAGGAAAGAACTCTTAAGAAAGCTTTCAAATGCTTATAATTAAGCTTTAATTGTTGGATGATAAAACTCATACAAATGAGGTATTTATAGGTTACAAGAATCAATCTAAATCACTCATTAAAATAACCACAAAATAATTTAAACCATTGAAATTAAAAATGAGAAAAATACTTAATTTTCACCTAACTAAATTGATGTAATAAATGACATAAAAACTAAATTGATGTAAGCAATGACATCAAATTAATTAGGTGTGGACTTATTTAGGCTAATATTGAATTATCAACACTCTCCCTCAATGTTAGCCCTCATTCTTTGAATCATGTCAAGCTGACAACGAAAATGTTCAAACTTTCCAACACTCAAGCTTTTTGTAAACAAGTCAGCAATTTACTCATCTGTCTTGACTTGCCTCATCTCAATCTCTTATTGCAAAACTTTTTCCCTAACAAAGTGGTAATGTACTTCCACATGTTTAGTTCTTTCATGAAAAATAGGATTCTCCGCCAGCCGAATTGCCGATTGGTTGTCATAGTACAACAGAACTGCATAATCTACTGGTTGATGTAGATCATTCATTAGTTGTATCAGCCATGTGCTTTCTTGAGCTGACATTGCTGCTGCTTGATACTCTGCTTCCGTAGTTGACAAGGACACAGTCAATTGTCTCTTGTTACACCAAGAAATTATTCCAAAGCCAAGCTTAAACACATACCCAGTTGTTGATCTCCTGGTGTCATGATCTCATGCATAATCAACATCACAATAACCAACTAACTTGCTGTCTTCACCTTTCTTGTACAAAAGACCATAGTCAATTGTATTATTCACATATCTTAGTATTCGTCGAGCTGCTTCCAAATGAGGTTTATTTAGATTTTGCATATACCGACTCATCACACCAACTACATAAGAAATGTCAGGTCGGGTCAATGTTAAGTAGATCATACTACCTACCAATTGTCGATACATTGTTGCATCTTTCAAATCTTTTCCTTCATGTGCACACATTTTGGCATTTGGTTCCATTAGCGTCGAAGTTGACACAGAAATACTCCTTCGTGTGTGCAATTAACCTCTAGACCAAGGAAATGCTTAAGTTGTCCAAGTTCCTTCATCTGAAAACGGACTGATAAATTCTCCTTCGTCTAAAGAATTTCTACCTCATCATCACCGGTTATGATTAAGTCATCCACGTACACTAGCACGATAGCTAGCTTACCTTCATTGACTTTGACAAACAAACTAGAATCTGCAGGTGTTACTAAATAGCCACTCTTCGTTAGAAATTCAACAATCTTACCGTATCACGCCCTAGTGTTTCAATCCGTAGAGTGTTTTTCGCAGCTTACACACATATTCAGGATGATCTTGGCTCTAAAAACCCATTGGTTGGGTCATGTAGATCTCTCGATCTATCTCTCCATGAAGAAAAACATTCTTCATATCCATCTGCCATAAATTCCAGTCTTTGTTGGCTGCAAGTGCAAGTAGGACTCGTACGGTTGTAAGTTTTGCCAATCGACTAAATGTTTCATCATAGTCTAGTCCAAACTGTTGAGAGAAACCACGAGCTACCAATCGTGCCTTGTACCTCTCGATTGACCCATCTGGACGTCGCTTTATCTTGTAAACCCATTTGCAAGATATGGGTTTTACATCTTTTGTCTTTGGCACAAGATCCCAAGTTTGATTTTGCTTAAGTGAATTGATCTCTTCTTTCATAGCCGGCATCCACTCAGAACTCTACGATGCTTTTTTGAACGTCTCAGGCTCTATTGCTTCTTCAATTATGGTTGCATTGGAATATTTGGGATTGTACCTTCATATTCTTGTTGACCTTCGAAGCTGAGATTGTGGAACTGATTCTTCTGTTTCACTAGGCCCACATTCTTCGTTTGGTTGTTGATGCACGCCAGTTTGCCAAGGATTCTGAGTCACTCTTTGTTCGACATCATCGCCGTTTGGATCTCCTGATTCATCTGAACTTGTTTGGATTCAAACAGTATGCTCCCCCATCTTTTGTTACAGCTTGTCTCCAAATTCTCTCGAGTCTGGAAACACCTCCTTCTCGAGGACCACCAAGAAGATGTTTCATCAAATACCACGTTTCGTGACGTGTAGCATCTTCCACTAATTGGATCACAACATTTCCACCCCTTTCTCTAGCCGTCGTATCCCACAAAGATACATCTAACAACTTTCTTGTCAAACTTGCTCCGTAAATGATTAGGAACAAACACATAACATACACAACCAAATACTCGAAAGTAACTAACTGTAGGTTTCATGTTCCATAGTTTCTCAAAGGGTGAAACAAATTCTAACCTTGGTTGAGGAAGTCTTTTAATTACAAAGGTTGCAATCCTCATTGCTTCAGACCAAAACCTTCTAGGTACGTTCTTTGCATGTAGCATACTTCGACAAATTTCTACAAGATGTCGATTTTTTCTTTCCGCTACACCATTCAGTTGTGGCGTGTTAGCACAAGTGTACTGATGACGTATTCGACATTCCCTTAGGTATTGACATAACTCGTTTGATCTATATTCTCCTCCGTTGTCTGTGCGCAACCAACATATATTCTTTCCCACTTCTCCTTCAGCTGAGTCTCTGAACTCTTTAAACTTTGAGAATGTGCCAGATTTTTCTTTCATAAAGAAAACCCACACATACATGGAGAAGTCATAAATGAATGTTACCATGTACCACATATCGCTAATTGACTGTTGCTTAACCGGTCCGAACATATCATAGTCAACCAACTCCAACGGTTCTTTTGCTTTAAACTTCGACTCGTCATATGGTAATTGGTTTGCTTTACCATACTGGCATCCCACGCAGACCGTGTCTATTATCACGTCTAGTTGAGGAAGCCCCTTAAGCATCGACTTCTTTACCATCAAACTTAGCTTGGAATAGGTAACGTAACCTAACTGCATGTTCCATAGATCTGATGTCTTATTTTTTTCTTGTCCTGTCTACATATGCAGACTCTGCTGACATCACGTAGATTGACTCCAAACGTCGTCCCTCTATTATTGGTGTTTCTGAGATTTTAAGGTCATAGTAAACCTTCACGTCTTGGGGACCAAATAAGACATAATGGCTTGATGATGTCAATTGAGCTACAAATAACAAATTTTTCTTCATTCCTGGGCATGGTAAACATCTTGAAGTTGCACCTGGTTAGAATTATATCTAGGCGTAACTATTGTCTTACCGATGTGAGTTATCGGTAACTTTGAGTTGTCAGCTGTCACAAGCACACGACCTCCATTGTACTCAGACAGGTTTTGTAACTTCTGTTTGTCACCTGTCATATGATTTGAGTAGCCCGAATCTACGATCCAATCATTCTTGTAGTCAATCCGTTCTGGTGTTGTTACTGTGAGAGCTAATTCTTCTTCCTCCGTAGCAAATAACGCTTCAGCATCCCAACCATATTCACTATTCTCCTTTGAGCTGGAAGTAGCAATATTACTTTCAACAAGCTTTTTCTTGGTCTAACAATCTTTTGCCATGTGGTCTATCTTCCCACAGTTGTAACATTTGCCATCGAAATTTCTACTATTACCGCGATTCTTGGAAGCTCCCCCTGAATGAGGGCCTCCATTTCCTTGGTAATTTTTTACCTTGTCACCATCCTTTTTAGATCCGATGCCAATATACCACTGGAAAGTGCCTATGCTTTTGCTGGTGTAGAGCGCTTCATCTTCACCCTTCAGTGAGACTCCTCCCATTTGTTTGGTCATGGCTTCTTGACCTGTAAGCAAATTCTTGAACTCAACAAGCGATGGTTGTGTCGGCCATCCCTGTACAACGGTAACAAACCATCAATATTCGGGTCTCAAACCATGGATAATTATTCTCTTTACCCTGGTTTCCCCAATAGGAGCTGTCCGATCTAAGTCTGAAATTTCACGGCAAATCGACTTTACCTTGTGAAAGTATTGAGCAATCATCATGTCACGTTGCGCCATCAATAGTAACTCATTCTCGAGAAGTTGTAATCTTGTATCATTATTCTTTGAAAAGAGTGTAACAAAAGTGTCCCATGCTTTCTTTGGTGTTTTAGCATCCCGGATGTGCTCTAACATTTCTTTTTCAATTGTGGTCTTTAAAGCAAACATCGCTTTGCCTGCTTTAATTTTCCACTTTCGCAAGATGTCATTGGCATCTTCTGCCACCGGTTGTGTAATCTCACCACCACCAACAACCTCCCAAAGGTCCCGAACTTGTAAGTATGACTCCATACATGTTGCCCACGTGTTGTAGTTTTTGTTGTTGAGCTTCTTGACTCCTCCAACTACTTGAAGGTCACTCATCTTAACGGCAAGACTTTGGCTATACCGAACAAGCTTGAGTAACAAATGTGCAGAGTACTAAATTACTCTAAACACAAAGGAGCTCCTCAAGGTTTGTAATAACC